>NC_056725.1:68078569-68121069 GCF_019279795.1 Protopterus annectens
GAAAAAACCAGAACTAACCAATCAATCAGCAAGCCTGAAATCTGGAATAGTCTAGTTCAGCAAAGGTGGGAAAGAGAATATTTTTTTTTTTTCAGGAAATAGCAGAAAAACACACAGAAAACTCTGTAATTGCTATAAGCAGGCTAGCGCACTTTAGTGTGTAGCCTACAACAGTTATACAATACAAAAAGACTTAGAATGACATATATCAAGTGCAAAACTGTAAAAAGCAGGAAGGCAATACAATTAAAACTTTTTCAAGCACAGATCAGTTAGAAACTCGCTTTTTAGGCGGGAAAAGGCAGTCGGAGAAAAAACAGAGAAAAAAATACTTAAATCTGGAGAAGTCTCTCTTAGGTCTCTCTGTTGCCTGTGTCACTCTG
Source organism: Protopterus annectens (assembly GCF_019279795.1). Lineage (NCBI taxonomy): Eukaryota > Metazoa > Chordata > Ceratodontiformes > Protopteridae > Protopterus > Protopterus annectens. The sequence goes on from NC_056725.1 coordinate 68,078,953, forward strand.
CAGGACACCACGAGGAGCTGTGTGGAGTTGTATACTGGCGCAAAACCGTGCAAATGCGGGTTTTAAAGCAGGGAAACTGAAAGAGATAGGAATTGACCCAAAACCGCCAATAAGCTACTAGTTTCTGGGCTGAGACCACTCCTCCAGGGACAGATAAGCTGCTCAAAGCTCCCCACTCTCACTGGTGAACAGAGAAGATTCCTCCTATCCAAGTAAGGAAATGGGCAACACAGGAACCTATACCACAGTCCAGGATTCAGCAAGCCTGATATCTGGACTAATCTAGTTCAGCAAAGGAGGGAAAGAGAATATCTTTTGCATTTTTTTTTTCAGGAAATAGCAGAAAAACACACAGAAAACACTGTAATTGCTATAAACAGGCTAGAGCACTTTAGTGTGTAGCCTACAACAGTTATATAATACAAAAACGACAGAATGATATATAACAAGTGCAAAACTGTAAAAAGCAGGAAGGCAATACAATTAAAACATTTTCAAGCACAGATCAGTTAGAAACTCGCTTTTTAGGTGTGAAAAGGCAGTCGGAGCAAAAACAGAGAAAAAAATCCTTAAATCTGGAAAAGTCTCTCTTAGGTCTCTCTGTTGCCTGTATCACTCTGCAGGACACCACGAGGAGCTGTGCGGAATTGTATACTGGCGCAAAACCGCTAAAATGTGGGTTTTAAAGCAGAGAAACTGAAAGAGATAGGAATTGACCCAAAACGGCCAATAAGCTACTAGTTTCTGGGCTGAGACCACTCCCCGAGGGATAGATAGGCTGCTCAAAGCTCCCCACTCTCACTGGTGAACAGAGAAGGTTCCTCCTATCCAAGTAAGGATATGGGCAACACAGGAACCTATACCACAGTCCGGGATTCAGCAAGCCTGAAATCTGGACTAATCTAGTTCAGCAAAGGCGGGAAAGAGAATATTTTTTTTTTCAGGAAATAGCAGAAAAACACACAGAAAACAATGTGATTGCTATAAACAGGCTAGCGCACTTTAGTGTGTAGCCTACAACAGTTATACAATACAAAAATGACTTAGAATGATATATAACAAGTGCAAAACTGTAAAAAGCAGGACGACAATAAATTTAAACTTTTTCAAGAACAGATCAGTTAGAAATTCACTTGCAGTCGGAGCAAAAACAGAGAAAAAAATCCTTAAATCTGGAAAAGTCTCTCTTAGGTCTCTCTGTTGCCTGTATCACTCTGCAGGACACGACAAGGAGCTGTGCGGAATTGTGTACTGGCTGAAAACCACGTAAATGCGGGTTTTAAAGTAGGGAAACTGAAAGAGATAGGAATTGACCCAAAATGGCCAATAGGCTACTAGATTCTGGGCTGAGACCACTCCTCCAGGGGCAGATAGGCTGCTCAAAGCTCCCCACTCTCACTGGCGAATAGAGAAGCTTCCTCCTATCCAAGTAAGGATATGGACAACACAGGAAACTATACCACAGTCCGGGATTCAGCAAGCCTGAAATCTGGACTAATCTAGTTCAGCAAAGGTGGGAAAGAGAATTTTTTTTTTCAGGAACTAGCAGAAAAACACACAGAAAACACTGTAATTGCTATAAACAGGCTAGCGCACTTTAGTGTGTAGCCTACAACAGTTATAGAATACAAAAATGACTTAGAATGATATATAACAAGTGCAAAACTGTAAAAAGCAGGAAGGCAATACAATTAAAACTTTTTCAAGCACAGATCAGTTAGAAACTCGCTTTTTAGGTGGGAAAAGGCAGGCGGAGTAAAAACTGAGAAAAAAATACTTAAATCTGGAAAAGTCTCTCTTAAGTCTCTCTGTTGCCTGTATCACTCTGCAGGACACCATGAGGAGCTGTGCGGAGTTGTATACTGGCACAAAATCGTGCAAATGCGTGTTTTAAAGCAGGGAAAGTGAAAGAGATAGGAATTGACCCAAAACGGCCAATAAGCTACTAGTTTCTGGGCTGAGACCACTCCTCCAAGTACAGATAGGCTGCTCAAAGCTCCCCAATCTCACTGGTGAACAGAGAAGCTTCCTCCTATCCAAGTAAGGATATGGGCAACACAGGAACCTATACCACAGTCCGGGAGTCAGCAAGCCTGAAATCTGGACTAATCTAGTTCAGCAAAGGCAGGAAAGAGAATATTTTTTTGTTTTGTTTTGTTTTTCAGAAAATAACAGAAAAACACACAGAAAACACCGTAATTGCTATAAACAAGCTAGCGCACTTTAGTGTGTGTGTGGCCTACAACAGCTATACAATACAAAAACGACTTAGAATGATATATAACAAGTGCAAAACTGTAAAAAGCAGGAAGGCAATACAATTAAAACTTTTTCAAGCACAGATCAGTTAGAAACTCGCTTTTTAGGTGGGAAAAGGCAGTCGGAGCAAAAACAGAGAAAAAAATACTTAAATCTGGAAAAGTCTCTCTTTGGTCTCTCTGTTGCCTGTATCACTCTGCAGGACACCAAGAGGAGCTGTGTGGAATTGTATACTGGTGCACAACCGCGCAAATGCATATTTTAAAGCAGGGAAACTGAAAGAGATAGGAAATTACCCAAAACGGCCAATAAGCTACTAGTTTCTGGCTGAGACCACTCCTCCAGGGACAGATAGGCTGCTCAAAGCTCCCCACTCTCACTGGTGAACAGAGAAGCTTCCTCCTATCCAAGTAAGGATATGGGCAACACAGGAACCTATACCACAGTCCGGGATTCAGCAAGCCTTACTTCTGGTCTAATCTACTTCATCAAAGGTGTGAAAGAGAATATTTTTTTTTTTTTTTTTTTTATGAAATAGCAGAAAAACACAGAAAACACTGTAATTGCTATAAACAGGCTAGTGCACTTTAGTGTGTAGCCTACAACAGTTATACAATAAAAAAGCAACTTAGAATGATATATAACAAGTGCAAAACTGTAAAAAGCAGGAAGGGAATACAATTAAAACTTTTTCAAGCACAGATCAGTTAGAAACTCACTTTTTGGGCGGGAAAAGGCAGTCGGAGCAAAAACAGAGAAAAAAAAATTAAATCTGGAAAAGTCTCTCTTTGGTCTCTCTGTTGCCTGTATCACTCTGCAGGACACCACGAGGAGCTGTGTGGAGTTGTATACTGGTGCAAAATTGCGCAAATGCGGGTTTTAAAGCAGAGAAATTGAAAGAGATAGGAATTCACCCAAAACGGCCAATAAGCTACTAGTTTCTGGGCTGAGACCACTCCTCCAGGGACAGATAGGCTGCTCAAAGCTCCCCACTCTCACTGGTGAACAGAGAAGCTTCCTCCTATCCAAGTAAGGATATGGGCAACACAGGAACCTATACCACAGTCCGGGATTCAGCAAGCCTTACTTCTGGTCTAATCTACTTCATCAAAGGTGTGAAAGAGAATATATATATATATATATTTTTTTTTTTATGAAATAGCAGAAAAACACACAGAAAACACCGTAATTGCTATAAACAGGCTAGTGCATTTTAATGTGTAGCCTACAACAGCTATACAATACAAAAATGACTTAGAATGATATATAACAAGTGCAAAACTGTAAAAAGCAGGAAGGCAATACAATTAAAACTTTTTCAAGCACAGATCAGTTAGAAACTCACTTTTTAGGTGGGAAAAGGCAGTCGGAGCAAAAACAGAGAAAAAAATACTTAAATCTGGAAAAGTCTCTCTTTGGTCTCTCTGTTGCCTGTATCACTCTGCAGGACACCAAGAGGAGCTGTGTGGAATTGTATACTGGTGCACAACCACGCAAATGCATATTTTAAAGCAGGGAAACTGAAAGAGATAGGAATTTACCCAAAACGGCCAATAAGCTACTAGTTTCTGGCTGAGACCACTCCTCCAGGGACAGATAGGCTGCTCAAAGCTCCCCACTCTCACTGGTGAACAGAGAAGCTTCCTCCTATCCAAGTAAGGATATGGGCAACACAGGAACCTATACCACAGTCCAGGATTCATCAAGCCTGAAATCTGGACTAATCTAGTTCAGCAAAGGCGGGAAAGAGAATATTTTTTTTTTGTTTTTTTTCTTCAGGAAATAGCAGAAAAACACACAGAAAACACTGTAATTGCAATAAACAGGCTAGCACACTTTAGTGTGTAGCCTACAACAGTTATACAATACAAAAACGACTTAGAATGATATATAACAAGTGCAAAACTGTAAAAAGCAGGAAGGGAATACAATTAAAACTTTTTCAAGCACAGATCAGTTAGAAACTCACTTTTTGGGCGGGAAAAGGCAGTCGGAGCAAAAACAGAGAAAAAAAACTTAAATCTGGAAAAGTGTCTCTTTGGTCTCTCTGTTTCCTATATCACTCCACAGTACACCACAAGGGGCTGTGTGGAGTTGTATACTTGTACAAAATCGCGCAAATGCGGGTTTTAAAGCAGAGAAATTGAAAGAGATAGGAATTGACCCAAAACGGGGAATAAGCTACTAGTTTCTGGGCTGAGACCACTCCTCCAGGGACAAATAGGCTGCTCAAAGCTCCCCACTCTCACTGGTGAACAGAGAAGCTTCCTCCTATCCAAGTAAGGATATGGGCAACACAGGAATCTATACCACAGTCCGGGATTCAGCAAGCCTTACTTCTGGACTAATCTACTTCATCAAAGGCGGGAAAGAATATTTTTTTTTTTTTTTTTTTTTTTTGTGTGTTTAGGAAATAGCAGAAAAACACAGAAAACACTGTAATTGCTATAAATAGGCTAGTGCACTTTAGTGTGTAGCCTACAACAGTTATACAATACAAAAGCAACTTAAAATGATATATAACAAGTGCAAAACTGTAAAAAGCAGGAAGGCAATACAATTAAAACTTTTTTAAGCACAGATCAGTTAGAAACTCGCTTTTTAGGCGGGAAAAGGCAGTCGTTGCAAAAACAGAGAAACAAAATACTTAAAGTTGGAAAAGTTTCTCTTAGGTCCCTCTGTTGCCTGTATAACTCTGCAGGACACTACGAGGAGCTGTGTGGAATTGAATACTGGTGCACAACCACGGAAGTGCGGGTTTTAAAGCAGGGAAATGGTAAGAGATAGGAATTGACCCAAAACGGCCAATAAGCTACTAGTTTCTGGGCTGAGACCACTCTTCCAGGGACAGTTAGGCTGCTCAAAGCTCCCCACTCTCACTGGTGAACAGAGAGACTTCATCCTATCCAAGTAAGGATATGGGCAACACAGGAACCTATAACACAGTCCGGGATTCAGCAAGCCTGAAATCTGGACTAATCTACTTCAGCAAAGGCAGGAAAGAGAATTATTTTTGTTTTTTGTTTTTTTTTTTTTTTTAGGAAATAGAAGAAAAACACATAGAAAACACTACAATTGCTATAAACAGGCTAGCACACTTCTGTGTGTAGCCTACAACAGTTATACAATACAAAAACGACTTACAATGATATTTAACAAGTGCAAAACTGTAAAAAGCAGGAAGGCAATACAACTGAAGTTTTTTCAAGCACAGATCATTTAGAAACTCACTTTTTAGGCTGGAAAAGGCAGTCGGAGCAAAAACAGAGAAAAAAATACTTAAATCTGGAAAAGTCTCTCTTAGGTCTCTCTGTTGCCTGTATTACTCTGCAGGACACCACAAGGAGCTGTGTGGAATTGTATATTGGCACAAAACTGTGCAAATGTGGGTTTTAAAGCAGGGAAACTGAAAGAGAAAGGAATTGACCCAAAACGGCCAATAAGCTACTAGTTTCTGGGCTGAGACCACTCTTCCAGGGACAGATAGGCTGCTCAAAGCTCCCCACTCTCACTGGTGAACAGAGATGCTTCCTCCTATCCACGTAAGGTTATGGGCAACACAGGAACCTATACCACAGTCTGGGATTCAGCAAGCCTGAAATCTGGACTCATCTAGTTCAGCAAAGGTGGGAAAGAGATTATATATATATATTTTTTTTCAGAAAATAGCAGAAAAACACACAGAAAACACTGTAATTGCTATAAACAGGCTAGCGCACTTTAGTGTGTAGCCTACAACAGTTATACAATACAAAAATGACTTAGAATGATATATAACAAGTGCAAAACTGTAAGAAGCAGGAAGGCAATACAATTAAAACTTTTTCAAACACAGATCAGTTAGAAACTCGCTTTTTAGGTGGGAAAAGGCAGTCGTAGCAAAAACAGAGAAAAAAATACTTAAATCTGGAAAAGTCTCTCTTAGGTCTCTCTGTTGCCTGTATCACTCTGCAGGACACCACAAGGAGCTGTGCGGAGATGTATACTGGTGCAAAACTATGCAAATTTGAGTTTTAAAACAGGGAAACTGAAAGAGATAGGAATTGACCCAAAACAGCCAATAAGCTACTAGTTTCTGGGCTGAGACCACTCCTCCAAGGACAGATAGGCTGCTCAAAGCTCCCCACTCTCACTGGTGAACAGAGAGACTTCCTCCTATCCAAGTAAGGATATGGGCAACACAGGAACCTATAACACAGTCCGGAATTCAGCAAGCCTGAAATCTGGACTAATCTAGTTAAAGAGAATTTTTTTTGTTTTGTTTTGCTTTTTTTTCAGGAAAAAGCAGAAAAATACACAGAAAACACTGTAATTGCTATAAACAGGCTAGCACACTTTAGTGTGTAGCTTAAAACAGTTATGCAATACAAAAATGACTTAGAATGATATATAACAAGTGAAAAACTGTAAAAAGCAGGAAGGCAATACAATTAAAACTTTTTCAAGCACAGATCAGTTAGAAACTCACTTTTTAGGCGGGGAAAGGCAGTCGGAGCAAAAACAGAGAAAAATACTTAAATCTGGAAGTCTCTCTTAGGTCTCTCTGTTGCCTGTATCACTCTGCACGACACCACGAGGAGCTATGCAGAGTTGTATACTGGCCCAAAACCATGCAAATGCATGTTTTAAAGCAGGGAAAGTGAAAGAGATAGGAATTGACTAAAAATGGCCAATAAGCTACTAGTTTCTGGGCTGAGACCACTCCTCCAGGGACAGATAGTCTGCTCAAAGCTCCCCACTCTCACTGGTGAGCAGAGAAGATTCCTCCTATCCAAGTAAGGATATGGGCAACACAGGAACCTATACCACAGTCTAGGATACAGTATGCCTGAAATCTGGACTAATCTAGTTCAGCAAAGGCGGGAAAGAGAATATTTTTTTTTTGTTTGTTTTTCAGGAAATAGCAGAAAAACACACATAAAACACTGCAATTGCAATAAACAGGCTAGAGCACTTTACTGTGTAGCCTACAGCGGTTTTACATTACAAAAACGACTTAGAATGATATATAACAAGTGCAAAACTGTAAAAAGCAGGAATGCAATACAATTAAAACTTTTTCAAGCACAGATCAGTTAGAAACTCGCTTTTCAGGTGGGAAAAGGCAGTCGGAGCAAAAAAAGTGAAAAAAATACTTAAATCTGGAAAAGCCTCTTTCAGGTTTCTCTGTTGCCTGTATCACTCTACAGGACACCACGAGGAGCTGTGTGAAATTGTATACTGGCGCAAAACTGTGCAAATGCCAGTTTTAAATCAGGGAAATTGAAAGAGATAGAAATTGACCCAAAACGGCCAATAAGCTACTAGTTTCTGGGCGAGACCACTCCTCCAGGGACAGATAGGCTGCTCAAAGCTCCCCAGTCTCACTGGTGAACAGAGACGCTTCCTCCTATCCAGGTAAGGATATGGGCAACACAGGAACCTATACCACAGTCCGGGATTCAGCAAGCATGAAATCTGGATGAATCTAGTTCAGCAAAGGCGGGAAAGAACATTTTTTTGGGTTTTTTTCTGTTTTTTTTCCCAGGAAATAGCAGTAAAACACACAAAAAACACTGTAATTGCTATAAATAGGCTAGGGCACTTTAGTGTGTAGCCTACAACAGTTATACAATACACAAACGACTTAGAATGATATATAAAAGTGCAAAACTGTAAAAAGCAGGAAGGCAATGCAATTAAAACTTTTTGAAGCACAGATCAGTTAGAAACTCGCTTTTTATGTGGGAAAAGGCAGTCAGAGCAAAAACAGTGAAAAAAATACTTAAATCTGGAAAAGTGTCTCTTTGGTCTCTCTGTTGCCTATATCACTCTGCAGGACACCACGAGGAGCTGTGTGGAGTTGTATACTGGCGCAAAATCGCAAATGCGGGTTTTAAAGCAGAGAAATTGAAAGAGATAGGAATTGACCCAAAACGGCCAATAAGCTACTAGTTTCTGGGCTGAGACCACTCCTCCAGGGACAGATAGGCTGCTCAAAGCTCCCCACTCTCACTGGTGAACAGAGAAGCTTCCTCCTATCCAAGTAAGGATATGGGCAACACAGGAACCTATACCACAGTCCTGGATTCAGAAAGCCTTACATCTGGACTAATCTACTTCATCAAAGGCGGGAAAGAGAATATTTTTTTTTTTTTTTTTTTTTTTTTAGGAAATAGCAGAAAAACACAGAAAACACTGTAATTGCTATAAACAGGCTAGTGCACTTTAGTGTGTAGCCTACAACAGTTATACAATACAAAAGCAACTTAGAATGATATATAACAAGTGCAAAACTGTAAAAAGCAGGAAGGCAATACAATTAAAACTTTTTCAAGCACAGATCAGTTAGAAACTCGCTTTTTAGGCGGGAAAAGGCAGTCGGAGCAAAAACAGAGAAACAAAATACTTAAAGTTGGAAAAGTCTCTCTTAGGTCACTCTGTTGCCTGTATAACTCTGCAGGACACCACAAGGAGCTGTGCAGAATTGAATACTGGTGCAGAACTGCACAAGTGTGGGTTTTAAAGCAGGGAAACTGAAAGAGATAGGAATTGCCCCAAAATGGCCAATATGCTACTAGTTTCTTGGCTGAGACCACTCCTCCAGGGACAGATAGGCTGCTCAAAGCTCCCCACTCTCACTGGTGAACAGAGAAGCTTCCTCCTATCCAAGTAAGGATATGGGCAACACAGGGACCTATACCACATTCCAGGATTCAGCAAGCCTGAAATCTGGACTAATCTAGTTCAGCAAAGGCAGGAAAGAGAATATTTTTTTTTTGTTTTTTTTTAGGAAATAGAAGAAAAACACACAGAAAACACTGCAATTGCTATAAACAGGCTAGCGCACTTCAGTGAGTAGCCTACAACAGTTATACAATACAAAAACGACTTAGAATAATATTTAACAAGTGCAAAACTGTAAAAAGCAGGAAGGCAATACAATTGAAGGACATCACAAGGAGCTGTGTGGAGTTGTATATTGGCACAAAACCATGCAAATGTGGGTTTTAAAGCAGGGAAACTGAAAAAGAAAGAGAAAGGAATTGACCCAAAAAGGCCAATAAGCTACTAGTTTCTGGGCTGAAACCACTCTTCCAGGGACAGATAGGCTGCTCAAAGCTCCCCACTCTCACTGGTTTACAGAGAAGCTTCCTATCCAAGTAAGGTTATGGGCAACACAGGAGCCTATACCACAGTCCAGGATTCAGCAAGCCTGAAATCTGGACTCATCTAGTTCAGCAAAGGTGGGAAAGAGAATATTTTTTTTTTCAGAAAATAGCAGAAAAACACACAGAAAACACTGTAATTGCTATAAACAGGCTAGCACACTTTAGTGTGTAGCCTACAACAGTTATACAATGCAAAAATGACTTAGAATGATATATAACAAGTGCAAAACTGTAGGAAGCAGGAAGGCAATACAATTAAAACTTTTTCAAGCACAGATCAGTTAGAAACTAGGCGGGAAAAGGCTATCAGAGCAAAAACAGAGAAAAAAATACATTTGGAAAAGTCTCTCTTAGGTCTCTCTGTTGCCTGTATCACTCTGCAGGACACCAAATAATGTTATTTACCTTTTTAATTTCTATGTGCTATAATAGATATCTGCCTTCTAAATTTGTCTTAAATATGCTATAAATATTTATCAGCTATAATAGTTTACTAAAACCTATGCTTTCTGAATTTCAGATCTGTACCTTTGCATACTCTGTCAGTGTCCTTTTAACTTTCTGTCTAAAGTACAGTTATGTAAAAGGCACTGTATTCTGTAATTTAAGTAACAAGTTAAGCCTGCTCTATTATGCCTTGAGTATATTAAATAACTATTACTACCTATTCTTTAGATAACTTATTTTAATAAGCCTGTTACAAATAATTCTGTCACGTTATCCTTAAAACTAATGACTGAATAATGTGAAGTGTGATGCAACTGCATGTTGTAACTGAGTATGAATGTTATATTCTGCAATCTGACCAAAATGTACCATACTGAATACATAACTGAGTATAAAATAAAAAATCCAAACTTATATGTGGAAACACCAGTTTAATAGAACACAGCACAGAATCCCAATGACTAAGCACTTTCACTGTAACAATGGCTTCATCAGAGTACTGTTGGATGGTACAAACATCATTTAAATGACACAAAATTCTATTACCCAGCCAATCAACAAGACTGGAAGGCCTACTGGCCGAGGCGCTAAGGAATTTTATTAAAACTTTATACTCTTTGGTACCGTTGGCTATTTGTTTGTTGTTTTTTTATTTTTTTGTGTGGTCATTAGTGAATAATACTAAAGGAATAGCTTTTGCCAGTGTTACCTAAACACAGATAAAAGCATAACTGAAAACTGGTACGTGTTATATTCTGGAAACTAAACTATTAGTACCTTTTTCTGACAGTATTGCCTAAACATGGGCAAAAAACATAAACTGAAAACTATTATTGTTATACAACTGTCTGAAAATGTGAGAACATTTGCATACTTGCTTTAACTCTAATTTACATAAATGCACATCTGCTGAACACAGTTTTTCTGTAGACAGTCGACTTGTGCACCACAGCTCTTGCCAAGTTTAAGCCTAGACCTTACTGTGCACTTTCCCAGTCACTGCTGAGGTATTGGAGGCTGTTTTAATGTCCAGGTGTCCTTTTCTGTTTCCCTTTATTTATTTATTTATTCTTTTTTGCTTAGGCCTTCTAAACCTCACCTTTTCTATTTCTTGTGCAAGGCTGGGTGACTGATATGTTTTACTGTATTTAAAATCAACCTGAATTTATTTCTGCAAAGCAGAAAACAGTGCCAGGTCCTTAAAATAGCATTTGCCACTTTAACAATTATAAACTGATAGCATTGCTTGTTGCCCTGAATGTATTTACATTTTCTGTAGGAAATAAACATATGCTGCTAATATATTCTTGTAAGTCTGTAAACAAACAGATAATGTACTATAGCGAACGAAACCAATGTTACTAAAATACATTGCTTGTTACATTGACTTTATTTACATTTTTCTGCATGAAATAAACATAAACTTTTGTAAATCTGTAAGCAAACTGATAATGTACTGTAGTGAATTAAACTAATTTTACTAATAAATACATTCTTGCAAGTCTGTAACTGAACTAATAATGTATTGCAGTGAAATGGAAAGGCTGTAACTTTATTATTAAATCAAAAGGAAACCTGGGTGGCATTCTTTTTTCCTGTCATAACCTGAAATGAAACTAAAGTAGTAATTTAACACTGTATTCTTTCAACATTTTTTGCATTTCTGCACCTCTATAAAATTAATCTTAACTGTTGAACTTTTTACATTTACTCTGTGACCCACAGGTAATAACATAGCCTTCTGTGTGCAAATATCCATCCACTATCTTAACATAGTCATTCATTTAGCTGACATCTAATTTTTTATGCTCTACTGAATGCTGCAAGGATTTATCATTTCATTCATCTTTTTGATTTATCATTACTGTCTACAAGTTTCTTGGACAAATAGTAAGAACTGTAACTGCATAAACTGTCACTAAGAATATTAAACTGATTTTTACCATACTGTTTTACAGCATACAGTACTGTCTTTAATTCAGCTAGCTGAGCTGTCCTGTAAACTGATAACCTAGTTATGTGTGCTTGGTAATTTCTGCATGAAATATATACAGTCTTATCTTGAACCATTTTATTTATTATTACTTTATTTGCAATTTGTTAACTGAGAAAGTCCACTAGGCCATTCAGAGCCCATTTTCATTGGAAGCCCAGGGAGAAAAGCTCCTTAGTAGAATAATAAAAGTAGAATTTTATACATTGGTACTATAGAGCTAACAAATAATTAACTCACAATGTGAAAACACAGTTAGCAATCCAGCGGCAAGACAAACAGCAATGACAATTACAATTTTTTTTCAGGTAATTAGAGCATAAAGAAATTCAAGTGGGCTGAGTGCAAGTACAGTTCTAGATTGAGGATCGGTATTCATTTATGTATTTATTTATTTAACATTTGTTGACCAGGAAATTCCGATTTGGAATGAGACAATTTTCAGTGGAGGCCCAGATATGCATGTCTTTGTAATGTGGGCGGAAACCGGAACATGCATAGGAAACCTACACGAATGCAGGGAGGACATACAGACTCCACACAGAAGGCACCCCAGCCAAGAATCAAACCAGATAACCTCTTGCTGTGAGGCAATAACACAAACCACTGCACCACCGCACCGTCCATGTAGTGAAATTTTGAAGTAGGCAGGATTCTGAGTTTTTCTAATGGCTAAAGGTAGAGCATTCCATTTTTTGGCTAAAGAGTAGAAGTAAACAAGCTGGCCAGGGGGAAAATTTGGTTTGTAAACCTGCAGAAGGTAATGATTCTCAGATTTAAGGGGCCTTTTTGGGAGGTAGAAAGTGAATATTGAGGTAAGGGCAGGACAATCAGAAAGTTTGAAGATCAGTTTTTGAGCTGCATTTATTTGCAGATAGGAGAGGTAGTTTGGTAGTTACAGCCATTTTAGAGATTGTAGAGATTGTAGAGCAGTACAGTGATGAGTGAAGCTTTTGGAATATGTTGCAAATTTGGCTATTTTATTATGGCAAGTCTCAACCTTGGCCTTTAGTGTAGTTTGAAGGTTGGTAAGTAGTAGGGCGTCATACATAAGGGGAAGGGAGTAGGTAAGTGGAGGCAAGAGTGTGTTTAGTGGAGGGGTTGAGGAAGTGGTTGTGCCTGTAGAGGATTCCTAGTTTCTTATGAGTTTTTTGGATGTTTTGTTGTAAGTGAATATCAAATTTTAGGTGTTTGTCTATGGTGACTCCTAGAAGTTGTGTGTGGCTGACAATTTCTATTTGTACCTTACTTTGAGAATAGATATTGAACATGGTTTTATCTAACATGGTTGATTTCTTAGGGTGAATGGAATGATCTTGGTTTTATGTGGGTTAAGGGCTAGTTAGTTATTATGCATCCAGGATTCAGTGGTGGAGACTGCTTTTTGAATTTTGAGTTGGAGTTCAGAAATAGAGTCAGCTGAATAGGCAATTGTTGAGTCATCTGCATACTGATAAGAAACCCATGGGTCATAGATGAGTAGAAATTATTAATAAAAATGTTGAATAACAGGGTACCAAGTATGGAGCCTTGAGGAACTCCAGTAGAAGTGTTAAGGTAAGGAGAGCTAGAGTTCTGTCATTTGTCAGCATGTTGCCTATCATTTAAATAGCTAGACACCCAATTGAGAGTGATGGGGGAAAGCCCAAGGTTAGAGAGTTGTGACAGTAGTAAAGGGTGGGAATCACTAATAAAAGCCTTTGATAGGTCTAAGAAGAGGGTAGATACTATTTTCCCAGCATCACAAGCTGTGTTATCAGTATCTAAGAAAGATATTAGGGCAGTTGTAGTGATGTGGCCAGGTCTGAATCCATGTTGAGTAGGAGATAAGAGGTGGTTACAAAACAAATAGTGTATCAGCTGAATGTGAATGTACTTTTTCAAGATCTTGGAGGCAGGAGAAAGAATTGTGATAGGACAAAAGTTGGAGATATCTGTGTTTTTGCCACCTTTGTGAAGAGGGAGAATGAATGCTTTCTTCCATGATTTGGCCACATAGGATTTGTGAATGCATCTATTAATAAGGATACTTACAGGGAATGCAATGCCTTCAGCAGCAAGCTTTAGAAATATGGGGGGGGGGTGTAAATAGGTGCATTAGAGCATTGAGCTTCAGGGGTAGTATTTTTATAGGTGTGATAGAAAAGGGATTACAAGTGAAACTGGGAGTAGAAGAAGTGTTGGGGTGTATTTACATATATACATCAATTAATAGAGTTGAACTGATCTGATTCTGGAAGTTTACTTGACTGTCCTTTATACAAATATGTGAAGTTTCTTTATATAGTATACACATTTATTACTAGAGTTGAACTGATCTAATTCTGGAAGTCTACTTCTCTGTCCTTTATACAAGTATGTAAAGTTTCTTCATATAGTATACATATTTTTTACTAGAGTTGAACTGATCTAATTCTAGTACTTTACTTGTCTGCCGTTTATACAAATATAACATAGGAGTTGAAACTGCGGCTTTTAATGACACATAATATTTATTTCTTGCATGGGATCTGAACTTTTGACTGTGCTGTTACTTCAAAAATGTAGCATTGACTTTAATTATTCATTATGTAAGCTAGCAAAACATTTAATATCTGTTAATGCTTTATTGTCTCTGTCTGTATCAAGATACTATTTATGCATTGCAACACTTTACTATCATAATACAAAGGTCTTCACAATGTCTGCTAAACAAAACAGTAGCACAAAAAATTAATTTACCAAATCTGAAGCTATAAACCCTTTAGTCTGCAAATTAACTTGACAGTCATTCCTGGTATAACCTACACAATATGTGCTTTCACAATGGTGAATGTTATCTTTTTTCACTGGCCACTTCCAGTATGTCTTTCTGAGCACTTCAGCTGTGTCAACTGAACTGAAATATATTTTATCTTTAACCTATAAATCTGCATGCTTCTGACTTAACCAGTTCTTGAAATTCTGTACATTTGCACAATCTGCTGCATGCAAATTTTTACAAGTGTCATCTGTGTGCACTACTGCATATTCTGTAGAATTTTTATCTTTCCAGAAAAATCTTATTGAAGTTAAAACATTTAACTCTGATGACATGTCCATACCTAGTACAGAGATGCTACACCTCAAACTGTCAAATGTTGTAATCTTTGACCCTTTAAGTCCTGACAAAACTGCATCCATGTGCTCTAGTAGAGTTTTATTTGTAACTGAAATTAATTTGTGTATATTAATCAGTACATTATTCCATACATTTTTTCTGTAAATAATGAAATATTGTTATTTTTCAGCCTTAAACAATGACAGATAAATAATCTTGTTTGGTACTGGACTGACGCACCCTTCATAGATAATCTGAAAATCTTTTTTATAGAACTAGCAAGAACACTGACTTGAGCTATGGTATGCGTTTCTTCTTTATTTTGCTCTGAAAAACTAGTAATAACATTGACTTGAGGTAAGGTATGCATTTTTCTTTACTTTGCTCTGAAATCTATATAGCATTTATGCTGGTGTTTATCAGACTGATCAAAATCTACACTCTGATCCCTCTTATTCCCTCTCAGTGTAATATTTGCATTGGCTTCTGAAAACAAGAAACTAGTATTTGAACTAATTTAAACTTGAGACATTGCAAATGTTTTAACGTACACTGACTCTGTTTACATCTGTATTTACAACACTGCTAATTAACTCTGTATTTGGAATTACATGAAAAATAGAATGTATCACATCCTGAGCATCTGTATTTGAAATAACATGAACTTGAGACATTGCAAATGTTATTCTATTTGGTCTAGAAATCTGCATATTACATTCATTGACTGTGTTTATGTCTGTATTTACCATATTGAATTACATGTAAACTAGAATTTACTACATTCTGAACATTTGTATTTGAAATTGTACTGCATCCTAACTCTGTATTTTGAATTACATGTGCATTTATACTGATTTCTGAAGACTGTAAACAAGAATTTGTGTTTTTAAGTCTGAAAATATACTGAAAGAAGCGGACTCATTCTGTGAATCATGAGATAGTGCATCTGTTGCAGTATGTTTCTGTGATTTAACCCTTTTGTGTCTGGAAAGATGTAACATTCCTGAACTAATAAGATATACATTTAAATGTCTGGAACACAGTTTTTTAGACTGATTTACCCAATTTTCAATTTTAAACCAAACATTTACTGGTGTCTTTACTGTAGAAGTATTGCTTGACATGTTTATACCAGTGACCTTTACTGATATATTTAAACTTTTCTGATTTGACTTAGCTAAAAAGTGTATGAATTTTTATGTAACTTTATGATTAATGCGTCCTGTTGTCTGCAGCTTTTTAAACTTTTTTGTTTGCTTCTTGGCTGTGTGATGTCACACTGGAAACATTAAAGTTTATGGAGATGGTGAAGTGCATTGCTGTTAACAGGATAATGTCTTTTTATGTTCTGAAGGAACACTGTTGAAGTTTGTTGATGTTTTTTGAGGATTTTTCTGAAGTAGTGTTTCAAACAAACACTGGTGCTCTGCAATCTAACAGCCACAATTACTGTATGTCATCTGCTCTGGCTATTTTCAGTATGAAGTTTACATCTGGAATATCAGTGGTATCTTATGAAATGGTCTGCTCTGCAAGGAGTAACTGTAGTGTTGTAGCAGTGGCTTTATTCTGTATGGAGTTCACAGTCTCCCATCTGGACAAACACTGGTGTGGTGCTGAAAAGTCTGTTATGAAACATGTCTGCTGCAGTTACTGATAGACTGGAAAAAGTGTTACTTTTAGAAACTGCTTTTAATTTGCCCTGAAGTTTGTTCTGTAGAATACACATAGTCTGACGGCTGATAAGGCTGCTATGGGGTTTGGAGACTTACTTTAACTGTTGACCCCCATCAATGATAGGCTTGCCATTGTAAGAATTGATACTGGAATTAACTGGAAACAACTGAAATGAGATTGGAATGAATATCTTTTTTGTGCTAATTACCCACACTTGTGGTAAACAGGTACCAGTCTCTCCTTTATGGGCCAAGTCTTTTTGTACTTTTCAGAATAAATTCAGCACATGCTATAGCTCAATTAAGAATGCTTTATTAGATATTAACAATATCTGAACACTGTCAACAATAACAGTGATGATAATAACAGTCTGTAGAAATTCTTGAATGCTGGATAACAGTAACAGTGCTTATAAATATAACAGTGCGGATAACTATATCCAAAGTACCTGCAAGTATATTCTGATTTTCCTGAATAATATAAACTGAAACAGACTTAACACTGGATATTTTACCTGACTTCAGTACTCTTCTCAAGTGTCTGTACTGCAAATAACTTTTCTCAAGTGTCTGTACTGCAAAGACCTTTTGCATATCAGTCTAAAAGCTAACTTAACTGACTCAAATGACTGTGTCTTAGGTATTTCCTAATAATGCCAAAAACCCTGTAATGCTCTATATGCCTCTTTAGCCTTGGTTTTCAAGCCTTGTCTTGCATGTGCCTCACAGTGCCTAACTGTCTACTATTTATCTAGCATTCCATTGCAAGTACGCATATCTTTCCCTTGAGAAAAGAACATTTTGTAATTTTCCCTGAGAACTATTTCTGTACTTCTCATGCTTAGCCAGCAATATTATTGTTTCCTTTCTACTGAACTGTCTTTCCATGAAACTGAATGCATACATTGAAACACAAGTCTAACTATATTTTCTGGCCTATTATTCTACCTTAATGTACTACACTGAACTCTAAGAATAAAGTGAAAACTCTCAGTGTAACAGACACCAGCAGATTTTTCCTTATAAGAGGGAACTGCAGATAAACCACTCCTCATGCTGTCACAATTAGTTAGAATAAACTTTAACATATGAGTATGGCAATTCAAAATTCTAAAAATTAAAATTGCAGAAATATGCCATTTTTTTCCAAACTTGTCAATAGTTTTACCATTCTTGTCTGTAAGTGAAGGAATAGAATTAATAATGTATTTGGCTGCAGCTGGATTAACTAAATGTATGGCTGCTGGATCAGGTCTGGGATGAGTGTATAAAAATTTGAAAGACTGAAGAACTTTTACATTCTGTATGCTTTCTTAGGTGCAGCAGGTTGGCTGTCAGGAAAATCACAGGTTGGGATGTAAAGACTACTGATGCAGGTGGTTTTCTGATGTTAAGTTTGAGATGTGCTATGAAGTATTCTGGATTGTTAATTGTAGGTAAAAGGTGTGGGCAAGGCTAAGTTCTAGGAAATCTGTGTGTATATATATATATATATATATATATATATATATATAATTAGTAATCCTCCACATTGTTTGTTTGTTCTGTCAAGTTTGAAAATGTTATAACCTGGAGGTAGTATTTCATTGTATTTTATGTGAAGCAAGGCTAAGTTCTAGGAAATCTGTGTGTGTATATATATATATATATATATATATATATATATATATATATATATATATATATATAAATATATAATTAGTAATCCTCCACATTGTTTGTTTGTTCTGTCAAGTTTGAAAATGTTATAACCTGGAGGTAGTATTTCATTGTATTTTATGTGAAGTTTCAGCCAGGTTTCTGTGACTACAGCTATATCAAGGCTGTAAAATGCTAGGCATGCTTGTACTTCTTGGAGTTTATTGCAAAAGCTTCTGAGATTAATATTAATAATATTATGTCAGATTTATTTGTAGCTGGAGGTGTTTAGCTTTGGGAGGATACTGATGCAGTTTGTGACATAGTAGTAGGGCCTGGGTTTGGATGGACATCTCTGCTGAATTTCAGATGAGAGATACAGATGGAAATCCCATTTAGATCTGGATTTGTTTATAAGGAGGTGGTGTATTGTTTTCAGGTTACTTTTTACATATTTGTAGCTAGAGGTTGGAGGGATTTGGTGGGTGTATTTATGATGAAATAAAGAAGGATGGTGCTGTTGTAAGTGATGTATGAGGGTGTGGGTTTGTGGGTGATTTACTCTTCATAGAAATGTAAGTTTGTCACTTAATCATCTGTGTAAGTGTGATGAGGAGTACTAGAGAGATTAGGTGTGGGTATATCATTGTTGTGTGGTGTGTTGTATGTAGGGTTTGCTGGAGGTTTTTGTGAGATGCCAGTAAGATGTGAGTGAAAACTTGTTTTTGTTTTGTTTAGAGAAAGATCTAGAAAGTAATCAAAATCTAATGTTAAATATTTTTTGTTCTTTGGATTGTTTTTATCAGACTGGTTGCAGGGTTGTTGCTTGCTATTTTTCTGAAGAGCTTCTTAGTTTTAGGGAGAAATAAATTGAAATGCAGTATATGTCTCAAGGGTTACAAAGCAGAATAGTTGTAAGGAGCAGCTGCTCAACTGAAGACAGGCTAAAGTATTATAAGATATAGCAGAAACAGTGCATTCAATGTACTCCTTAGCAGCAAGGTAAAACCAGCTGGGTGTAGGAGAAAACTGGCTTTATTGGCATAATTAATTGCAGCTGGACATAAGCCAGTATTTTCCTGGTCTATTAATGACCACTCTTTATTTAAAAATTTCTAAGAGGTGGAATAATTGGGTGGTTGAGAAAGATATTCAGATCCCTAGCAGTAATGGGAGATGGTACGTTCTGTGTTGAGTAGTTGAATTCTGGGGGAGCTCTAGACACATGCTCTATGAGGTTCGACAGTGAGTGATATGGTTTTAAATAGGTAATACCATTGTGATGGATGATATAGAATGGATGAATAAGTGGAAATGGCTCTGTTATGTAGCTGTGTGTTTAAGTAGATTTGTGATGTCATTAAAAAGTGGGATAAAAGCAGTAGGATGAAATGTGCAGCTCTGGGTCATGGCTAAGGAACTGGGGTTGGAAGGGAGTGAAGCGGGCCACTGCTCCCACTAATGTGGGAGATAATTGGTCTGGCCTTCTCAAACCCAGTGGTTCAGTTTACCAAACCCAACAAAGGTAAACAACAGCCTGAGGCAGAGTTTTGCTGTAGCTGTTAAAAGACAGAAACAAAAAGTGAAAGTACACCCTGTAAACTAGTGTGAAGGCAAACCGCAAATAATGGGGAGCAGTACAACTGCACTGATGTACCAATGGAAGCTCAGGGATGCTTAGACATGAAAGCAGCCTACACAGGGTTCCTCCCTAACACAATTGAAGTCTAACTTGGACAACTGGACGGGGAACAGGAAATGCATCCCTGGTTTGGCACATATGTCTCCAAAGGACACAGGCAGCCTGTAAATGGTTTATCTCCCGTGCCCCTGCTTCTAGATATTTCACCTCCCAAGGCCCTACTTACACTTATTAAGGGTAGCAGAACTTGTCAGATATTTGGAATGCTTGATTAGGCTTAAAAAGGCCTTTGTGGTCATCAGCCTAGTATACACCTATGAACCTATTATATCAGTAAAATCACAGGTAAGCAATTTATGCCCTCTGTACATGCAACCTTGGCTGTGGCAATGTTCAAGTTCTGTAACGAGGGGGAAAAAACAGCTGCTACAATTGCCTAAAGTATTTACAGCATTAAAGAGGCAGAGAGGAATTCTGGTGTGTAACTTTTCCCTTCACTGATGGGGGCATATCAGACTTTAATCAGTTTCATATAGTCCACACAGAACCTGATGCTGACATCTTTCTTGGGTAATTGCATTACTGCTGCAGATCAGTATCTGTTGGTCTCCTGGATTACCTGCGGTTCCAATACTTGGTAATTGGGGTGGGTTTATCTTACTTTTTCATGCACCCTGTAAGGGGCTTGTTTGAAGGGGTTATAGGATTCTGTGTCCACACAGTATTCCACCAGGTGGTTACACCCTGGCTTATCTGTGAACATCTTCCAAAATTTCTGTAATACTTCTTAGAGTTTTGAGCCTGGGTGTGAGATAGTTGCTAATTGAGGGCTACTTTATCTACCAAGATATGAAACCAACCCTCACAGAAGAGCTGTAACACCAGATCCCTTCCAGTTCTTCCAATAACCTGCAGCAGATACTGAGTTTCAAGGCCTGTCTGTCATGATATGGCTTTATCACTCTATTATAGAGTATATGCCTTTGCCACTTGTCTAGCAACTCTACAGTGTAGGTAACATCACTCACCTTTACACAACAGTGAAAGGATTTTCTAAGGCTGCCTGCAGCTTGTTGTGTCTAACTGGAATAAGCACCATCACCTACTCCTCCACAAAATACTCTCTGGCTCTGGGTGTCCTCTCCTACCAGAATTTTGCTGCTGTTGTGTTTATATTATGTGCTTTTGGGCCATTCTCATGAGTTCTGTAAGCTTACTCTAGAAGTTTAGGACATACTCCACAACAGATTCCTTGTGAGAATCAAACTCATCCTCCCACTCATCATGAATTAGATCCAGGGTTCCCTTCACTCTATGAACATACAGCAGTTGAAATGGTGAAAACCCATGGATTTCTGCTGTACCACACTATATACAAAGAGAAGATGAGGCAGGTTTTTGTCCCATTCTCTCTTGATCTGGTCTGAAAATGCTCTCAATGTAGTCTTTAATGCAGTCTTTAAATGCTGTGAGCACTTTTCAAAAACAAGCCAGCAAATCTTGTATAAGATTAGCACTTGTATCTGTCATTATTTTTCAAGGAAAACATACCCTACTGTAAATGTGTAGGAAAGCATTTTCTAACTTCTCTGCTTCACTGGAAGACAGAATTATCATCTCTTGGTAACTAGTGGCATAATCTACCTCTACCAAGATATATTTCTTACTTGAGGAACTTAGGATACTCAGAGGTTCCACAATATACATAGCTGCCCTCTGAAACATTTCCTAAGTAATAGTAAAATGCCCCAAAATAGCTTTGTCTTTTGCCTTGTTAGCCAGTTGACACTGCTAAAAGGTCCTAAAGTACACTGTTTTATCCTTTGCAATCCTTGCCCAATAAAAAAATCTGCATAAACTATTCTTTGTACGCTTTATGCCCATATGGCTGCCAAAAAGAATATTACAGTCTATGGAAAGGAGTGCTTGTTAGTAGACACTAGGTACTAGCAAATGGTAGTAGTAGTCTTCTTTCGGCTTTTCCCAGTTAGGGGTCACCACAGCGGAACTCTGGTCCACTAATAATTGGTAGTTGATTTTTACGTGCCGAGTTACCAGCCCTGACGCACAACCTTCAACGAAGGTACGCCCATTCACGCATGTCTCAACGCAGAACACTCTCTAGCTGAGAATCGAACCGGACAGCGTCTTACTGTGAGGCGACAATGCTACTGCAGCACCACCACGGTGGGTTGGTACTACCAAATGGTACCCATTTGAAATGTCAGGACCTGCTAAGGTGAGTCCTGAAATGTGGAAACTGAATTGCTGAAAGTACAGACTTACATATACCAAGTCGGAGATGCCATTTCTCAGAATATTGCCCTTTCCCCTGTGGTATGGCGATTTCAGAGTTGGTATATATTACAGCAGGAGCCTTCTTGGCTACCTCCCTCAAGTTGTGTAAAGTCAAGTTTGAAAACTAAGGCTCCCTCAACTCCTTCTTGGTAACCCTCCCACACTGCTCTTCCAAAGAAGTCTGCTATCTTCTGCTAGTGGCACCTTAAATTCTGGTTGACTGCAACCATCTACCTCTCCCCCTGAAGTAACCCTTTCCAAGGAGCACATAGTACCTTTCCGCTGCTGTTGCCCAGTTCCTGACTCACTTTTGCGGACCAGCACCTTATGTTCCTCTGAAATAGCCACATCACCAGACATGGATGAAGGAGAGGGCTCAAGCTGGGTCTCCTACTTAGTGTCTTCCCCATCTGTTTACTTTAATTCCTGGTTATGTGTAACAGCACACACAAGAGGTACTGTATTATCAAAGTCATTCTCTATTAGAACACCACCAGGGATATTATCACACACAACTACCTGTTGCTGTCTTTCCCCCCTTCTCAAACCAGATAGCCTCTAGCCAAAGATACCTAAAAAGCTGTCCTTTCCAAAGCCTTTACTGGAGTTGAATTGCTAGGCAAGCATTGCTCCTTTTTGGCCTCTGTAGTATTGACTGTGATTATTCCTGAGCCTTTGTCCATATTGGCAATGGTTTTCTTCCCTTCCACTAATAAAAGACACAGGCTTTTGTCTTTTTGATGGTTTGATACTACTGCTGTCTTTAGACAACCTACTACTGTGGTTCTGTTTGCCCTGCTTGCTGTATTCTATGATCTTTGTTTATCTCACTGCTTAAGTAGACAGTAAGGCTGAACATGCCATTTTTGCTTAAATTTATACCATTTAACCCATAGACCTGGATGTATACTATTAACCATGGATTCCTGTCTTACCTGAGGAACCTGCTGTGAAGGCTTAGCTTGTGTCCCATGGGTTCCCTTATATCCATGTAAAGTGTTGGGTACCACCTCCCTATGCAGTGGCAATCAGGTAGCTAGCCACAGGTCCCTCTTCCTCCACATTTTCTCAGCAGTGTTACACTTTTGCTCTCCCAATAAATCCTCATGAACTCAGGCAGGATATTGAGGGCTTGTTCCCTCATCAAAAGATCTGTAAGCATTTTGGAACTGGTGATCTTGTATTTATGTTGTTGAGTTCTGCAAAATTTTTACTCATGTTGTCATCTGCTCTTTTACTTTTTTGTACATATCAGGAGTCATTTCAAAACATGCAAGGAAACATTAAGCAACTTTAGCATAATTTAAACAATCATTAATTTTAGAAACTACATGCATTGCTTTATGCATTAACAAGTGAGTTAAATGTTTACCTACTCTTTTAAATGTCTGTTTAAAACTATCAATGTTTTGTATTGACGTGGGTCTCTGGGGTTTAGCTTTACCTCTCCCCATGACTCACACGTTTCTGTTGAAGGATCAATATCTGCTTTTCATACTAGTGCTGCCTTTCCTTCTCTTATGCCACCAACTGCTGCATGTTGTCTGCTGCACTTAGTTCCATATATCTCATCTCCAGTGCCCATCTCTGTGAGTCCATTTTGGTTTTGATGTCCTCTGGAGATGGAATAAATGGTCCTTTTTCTACATGCTGAACTCCACAGCACCTTCCAGGCTGTCTCATGATTTATTGGGCTGCATTACTAATAAACACAGGGCTGATATGATGCCAACCTTGGGCATGTTATCATGAGGAATTCCAATAGCTTTAGGCTCCATAGTCAGCTGTGACTCTGACGTGTTAATCTAATCTTCAAATAAGTTTATATTCTGCTTATTCCTGGACTAACTTGACTAATAAAATAAAATAACTGATGTGCAAAACTAAACTTCTGTAAATGTTACCTTGTGCCTTACAGGGTATATACATACCTTTCGCAACAGACCTGTTTAAGGCTAAATAAACATGCTGTATCTTCACAATTTACTACTAATTGTGATATATGGCCCACTGCCATAAATACAGGAAGTCCTATCTGGCAGTTATGACTAGGACTATACACTGACCACTTGCAGAGGTGAGTTTTTGGCTTTGCAAACCACTCTCGATTCTCACCACTCTTTCTGTGAACCACAGTGTCATTCAGTGCCTCATCTTTGGTATCACCTTTGGTTTCTACTTTTCACACCCACACACAGTTCCCAGAAAAAGCTGATAGAATTCTTCAATGCCCCACAGCCTTCTTCCTGGCAAGCTAATATTGCCACCACTCTAAGATAATTGGACTAGAGACCTGAAACACCAGTAGCAATACCACTCTCGACTTAGCCAAATATACATTATAAAAATAATACTACACTGGCAATGTGATCAAGTGGTCTGGTCTCAGAGACAGAAGCCACAGTCTGAAAAATGCCCTCTCCTGAGATAAGTAATGATACAATAATAAATACCAGGGCACAAGATGTTAGAAGTGAATAAATAAAAAATAAACAATAAAAAAGTCAATGCAGTGCTAATGCAAATTAAATATGCGAAGATGAAAAACAATATAAAAACAATAATCAGTTGCATAGACAACGTATTTATAGACAAATCTAATGTACAGCTGAATGAGCCTAACTGACTTAATCAGAAAGAAGTACTACTCCTGACTCTTCTAAGTTAGTAGAAATATTATTCAGGCATGTACAGACATCATGACAACTTGAATAAATGTACATACCATGATCATACAAGCAAAACTGACTTACTTGTCCATTGGTTTCAGCTCCAGATATGTTCTTAAATCGCCATTTCATTCCACAGAAAACAGTTTTTCCACATCCGTTACACCCATGGAATGGAACCCTGTTTGGATAATACTAACGATTGCTTTCACAACTCTGACCAGCCATCCTTTTGAAGAACAGCTTTAATTACATTTTTATGGCCTTTTGTTTCCTGATTCAAGAAATCAAGATGTTTCATTTTACACTTCAAATACAAATTCCATGTATTTTGACCTGCTAGCTTCGTGCATAAGAAAAGTGATAGACCCACATCAAACATACTTCATATCTTGAGTATAACTGTCTTTTTTTCCTTCAGCAGAAAAAAATTACAACTTGAAGAACAACCTTTTGATATTTTCTTTTCTACGTCACACAGAAGAATAAACAATTATCCCGTCATTGTTAAAACATCTTATAAATACAATTCAACAATGCAGATTCTAGTACCCATCTTACAAAGCTAAACCATAGCTTACAAATGTTTTTTTAAACACCTTTATTGAATTATCACTTGTGACATAGGCACATTTACATTTATATAAAACACTGGATACAACACCTGAAGAAACGAATAATAGGACGGAACTCCGTCCAAGCTACTGAAAGAAGGCTGTGAGTGATGCCAGACTCGAATAGGATGTAAAAAACAAATTTAATGCACAAAAGTGCTCAAAAAGCACATACACTTCAATAAAATCACGTAGTTCTTAAAAAACAGTGGTAAGCGCTTTCATCTGCTACATGCAGACTTCATCAGACCAGATGACACAATCAAAACTGCTGTTTTTAAGTACTTTTTGGCGCCAACTTTCAAACTGCAAAAATACATTTAACCCATGCATCTACAAATGAAAATGCTCTACATACATTTAAAGAGCCAATCCATCAATTGTTTAAACCACATAGCACAATACAACGTCATATAACTGTAACAGTATCTTATCAAACTTTGATGTGAATGCATTCTGTGTGTAAAACAACTAACTTAATGAAATATATAATTTTATAAAGGTTGAATACCCAGTTATGGCCACGATTGTAGGCATTCCTAAAGTACACAAAGACATAAGAAAACCTCCGTTTCGACCGATAATATCCGGGAGTAAATCCAAAACATTCAATATTGGGGTAGTCATTGACAGATGGGTTAAGCTGATATACAGGAAGTTGCCCCATCTCATCAAGGACTCATGGATGTTCTTGGCTCAACTTACTCATGATATTTGGAATAATAAGCTGATATTTATTACTACTGATGTGGTTGACTTGTTCTCATGTATTCCTAAACAGCAGAGGCTAGAAGAGTTTTGCTCAAGTCTGAGGAAATATTCAGATATGAGTTGGGAAAAGATTAATTTGATTACTGACATAATGTAATTAGTGCTATATAACAATTTTATTTATTATGAGGGGGAATATTATAGACAAACGAAAGGCGTAGCAATGGGCGCCTCATGTGCCCCCATTTTCGCTAACATGGTTATGTTAGAATGAGAAAACCAGTTTGTATTTAGCAGTGATTATTATAAACACATCACATATTACACAAGATTTTTAGATGATATTTTTGTCTTATGGAATGGCCCAGAAGAAAGCATTCAGGATTTTATAGCATATATAAATCAAACAAGTAAATTCTTGAAATTTACACACACAATTGATAATAAGGGTATCGCTTATCTGGATACATATATTAGCCATTCTGAAATGGGTTTTCAATCAAAAATATACAGGAAAAGTACACATTCTAATGCATATTTAGAGTTTAATAGTTGTCATCCTAAGCACATGTTAAAAAATATCTTTAAAGGCCAGTGTGTATGTGTAGCTAGAATGTCATTTACGTTTGACATTCTGCAAAAAGAAATGGATAATATTATAATCATGTTTCTAAATCGGGGGTACCCCCATTCCTTGCTTCAGGATATTTCAACCAGAAAGGCTCATCCAGACTCTGCTACACTTTGCTGTGAAGGAAAGGTTAGTTTGCTGTTATTTTTTGTATTTCTGTATTGCCTTTCTATATTTTGAATACTGTAGTTTGTTTTCTTTATCTTGTGTTTTGCTTGCATTCTGTTTTAAACAGCATATTAAAACTTCAAAAGAGACCACAGCTCTCTCTGTTCTGAGTCAAGCAGAAATAAGAACTGGGTTAATCACTTGTTAACAGAGGGGTGGAGCTAGGAACTAAAATTTCTATTTAAGGAGTAAACTAAAACATTTCAGAGCTTTACCAGAAAGGCTCATCCAGACTCTGCTACACTTTGCTGTGAAGGAAAGGTTAGTTTGCTGTTATTTTTGTATTTCTGTATTGCCTTTCTATATTTTGAATACTGTAGTTTGTTTTCTTTATCTTGTGTTTTGCTTGCATTCTGTTTTAAACAGCATATTAAAACTTCAAAAGAGACCACAGCTCTCTCTGTTCTGAGTCAAGCAGAATTTTTCCCTCCCTCCCACCCATTTAAGTTGTCTTGTTAAATACCACTGTCTTTCTAGTTGCCGCCTCTTATGTTAATCTGACCATATATCTCATTTCTCTCTACTTTCACTGGCTTATGTGAGTAATCACAAAACCATCACTTTGAAATCCCACCCCTTCAGTTATTTAAATTTATTGGCCATCCTACAGTATTTCATAGTACCAAAATACAAAAGTAACCACCCCTTTCAGTCCATCTTGCTGTTTTAAAAATAGTAACTCTCCACTAAACCTTAACTTTTTAAACAGGTAAAACTCAAGTTACCTACTTTCATATCTAACTTCTCTAGTGCACACTGCAGAGTGCATTCTTTTCAATCTTACCTTTAAGCATCCCTGTTACTAGCAAAGTAGACTTTTCTCTATCTGTTAAACCTAGCACTTGCTCCTACAGTACTTATTAAAGTTTTTTGTCTAGTCCTTCTAGCATGTCGAGGATCAGTTGCTAGTGTCCTCTCCTGCTCAGTTGGTGAACCTGGGAATATTGAGGCAATGTTACAATTGCCTCATGTACACAGACAACCCTCTCCTCCTCCCACAAAACACAAATACATGCGAGAGATGCAACTTCAACATAGGACTGGCAAGACCAGACAGGAGGAGAAGGTTACCACACACACTATAGACCCAGTCTCACATAGTACCATCACAACCTCAAATCATACACATAAACACAACCAAAACAGCAGAGGCCACCAAAGCAGACACCCAAACAACCACCACCTCAGAACACAACACCTGCAACACATAGGCCTCACAGTCAGAGTGTCAAACAGTCACAGCCCTTAAGGCCAAACACAATGCCAGACACACTAGTCATTGGTGACTCCATAGTCAGACACACGGAGAAGGTCACAGTAAGCTGCCTGTCGGGTGCTAGAATCCGCCACATAACGCAAGCACTCAGGTCTCTCAACAGACTCAGTCATTGTCCGAGACATTGAGGAGCTCTCTGATTATGTAGCCCAGGCAGTATGACCCTGACCTTGAGCAGTATCCTACCTTCACCAAGAATGATGCCACAATACAGAGATAAGATGATCAGCTTTAACAATTGGCTTAAACACTGGTGTCATTCAAAGGGGATCCAATGTCTGTCTGCCTGGGATGACATGCTGGCAGCCACGCCGCTGCTTCAAGAGGGCGGCTTGCACCTGTCACCCTGGGATTCCGGATATTGGCAAAGGCTCTTGCCACCCCATAGTGCCTTTTTAGGCAAGGCTCAAATTCTAAACCTACCACCCTAGAACACAAAAAGGAAAAAACTAAGGGTAATGCTGCTCAATGCCAGAAGTCTAAATCTCAAAAGGCCCTTCTCAGTATGGAGAACATCGATGTCTGTGCAGTGACAGAAACCTGTTCAAGGCCCTGAGAGCACCCCAGCACTATCAGGTTTTACCTCTTATCATTATCCATATTCATCAAAGACACCCACACCTCAAGACTGGTATGCATCGGAGACCATCCAGGTGCAATTAACCATAGGCAAGACTGCTCTGCAAATTGTAGCATGTTACAGGCCACCCTCACAAACTCAGGAACCTCACATGGCCTTCCTGAAAACACTAGAGGGGATAAATGTATCCCCAAACACCATCATACTAGGTGACTTCAATTACCCTAATATAGACTGGGAACACTACTCAAGCCCAAACACCCTAGCCCAAAAGTTCCTGGAATTCATAAACTCAAATGCCATGGAACAACTAGTCACCATCCCCACAAGAGGAGAAAACATACTTGATCTCATCATCACGAACATGGGAGCACAATGTTCAATCACTGGTGAGATCAGATTGGAGGTCCTCATCCCACCCCACCTGAAATAAAAAGACCACAGTAAAGAACTACACTTCTAAAGACTAGTGTGGTCTCCTTTAAGGCCCCAGCCATGGAAACAGTACTCAAAGCCGCTGAATCACTTACAAATGCCTTCTACCAGCACCTGCAGGACTGCATGGATAAGGCAATCCCAAGCAAAACAAAGACTCTTTGTACCAGTCTGGTGGACCCCAGCCATAAACAAACTCTACAACAAAAGGAGGAAGCTACTACAAGATAGAGCAAAATCCTTAAAAGGTAAGACACCCTTGATCACTATAAGTAAAAACTAAGAGCTCTCATAAAATCATCCAAAGCAAATTTTGAGAGAAAAATAGCTAAAGACTCAAAAGACAATCATAAGGCCTTCTTTAGAAACCTGGGAGGAACCTCCCAGATATGCTCAGAACTAGTTCAAAATGATGTGAAGATTACTGATCCTACAGACATTGCCAACATACTGGCTGACAGGTTCAGTGCAAACTTGCAGCCCCCAAACATCTCAAGTGAGAACTGCTCTCTCCAAAGCAAAAACACAGCATCCATGGGACCTGATGGTGTCAACTCAATGAGGAATTAAACCCACAGCTAGGACAGCTGTTTAATCATAGTCTTACCTCTGACTGCAACTGTGGTCCCACTTCACAGCCCATTAGCTTGACAAGCCTTATCTGCAAAGCCATGGAGAGGATCATAATGGACCTCATAAATAAAGACATAGGGAATTTGCAGACTTTGGATCCATCCCAGTTTGGCTTTGTCAAAGGCAGATCATGCCTTCTAAACTTGGTTGACTTTTAAACAGTCACCAAAGCCATTGATGAGGGAAAGGCAGTCCATACAGCCTACCTCTCGATGGGGGAGGCCTTCGATACAATACCCCACTCGGGTATCATTGAAAAACTCATCAGCTTAAATGTTAACCCATACATCACAAGATGGGTTGCAAACTGGCTGAGTGACAGAACCCACAGGGTCAGAGTTGCTGGCGCCATGTCAGACTCAAAGCCTGTCACAAGTGGTGTACCACAGGGCTCAGTCCTGGGCCCACTCTTGTTTGGCATCTACTTTAGTACAAGCAAACACAGGAGGGTTATGGCTGACAAAGTTTGCAGATGACTGCAAACTGGGCCATAGTAGAAAACACATCTGACACAGATATCCTTCAGAAGGGTCTCACAGAAACGGATAACTGGTGCCAGAGCCATGGCCTAAAGTTAAATGCCAAAAATGCATAGTCATAAAAACAAGGTTACCCCTAGCTACCAAATAGGTGGCAATCCACTGAGCATAGAAGAAGTTATCAGGGACCTGGGGACCCAGGTTGATAGTAGTCTGTCATTCGACACCCATGTAGCTAAAGTAGTTAGGAAGACCTTCTACATTGCCCACCTTATCATGAAGGGATTCTCATCTAGATCAAGGAGGTCATAGTCTCCCTATACTCATCACTCATCAGACCAATGATTGAGTACAATGCCCCATTCGAATGTATCTGACCCGACACTTGCAGCAGCTGGAGAGGCCACAAAAGTTCCTCACCAAAAGGATAAAGGGTCTCAAACATCTGTCCTATGCTGCCCGACTGAAAGAACTCCAGCTCTATTCAGTCCTACCGCTTGCTCAGAGGTGACCTTTGCCTAACATACAAGGCCATGTCAAACCCAGATTTGATGAATATGCTTCACCTCAAAAATCTAGATCCGGAGAGCCACAAGGGCGGGAGACTTAAACTGGAGGGATAGATTCATCACCCAAAGACTCCTATGCTGTGGAATAAATCAACAGAGGCACAGCAAAATAATGGAGATAGCCTAGTATGAACCTATGAACCTATGAACCTATGTGTTGAGTGAATGGGGGAAAAGATATACACCCATTTTGGGTATTGACATCAATAATTTTAAACAAACTGGAACAAAGGAAGATATAAATTCAAATAGAGTTTGTGTCTTGACATATACCCCTTATGTGAAAGATATAGAACATATTATAAGCAAGTTTTGGAATATTTTATTAGTAGATGATGATATTAAGATGATGGTAGGAGACAGAATGAAATTTGTATATAAAATGGGCTTGAATGTAAAAAAATACTTAGAAAAGATGTCAAATACTAATTATATGGATAAGACTGGAAAATGTACTAAGAAATGTGGGGCGTGTAATCAATGTGGATTTATAAATGAGAACGCAGGATGCAGATTAGGAGATGTGAACAGAACCTATGTAAAATTTAAAAAGGGGAATTGTAACAGTAGTAATATAATGTATTTAGCTAAGTGCTCTGTATGCCCAGCTTTTTACATAGGAAAAACTGAAAGACAGTTAAAGAAACTAATATATGACCATTTCTATAGGATAAAAACCAAAGATGTAAAAATGCATTATATAGGCACATCAACAAATGTGGCAGTTTACATACTTTTAAATTTGCCATTATTGATCAGGTATACAGCACTCAACAAGGAGGGAATTTTAAAGCACTTTTAAGTAAAAGGGAAAGTGTTTGGCAAATTTCTACAGATGCCACTAGAGACCCAGGCATCAACGATTTTATTTCTATAAAACTGTTTTTGTTATTGAAATAAGCCAGCGATACAGGTGTGTGTATATGTGTATATATGTGTGTATATATGTATATACATATTGTTTTTATATATTTTTTATATACCATCTCTTACAAAATATTTTTAAAATACATTATATTATGTGTTCGCATATAAGATTCAGCGGCAATTGCTATATGCTTCGCAAAAGAGATCTTAGTTATAGGCATTGTTGAGTATGCTGCAATCTATTTTTATATAAATTTAGTAGGTATGAAGTTAGTTATTTTACATACAGAATGCATTCACATCAAAGTTTGATAAGATACTGTTACAGTGATATGACGTTGTCGTGTGCTATGTGGCTTAAACAATTGATGGATTGGCTCTTTAAATGTATGTAGAGCATTTTCATTTGTAGATTCAAGGGTTAAATGTATTTTGCAGTTTGAAAGTTGGCGCCAAAAAGTACTTAAAAACAGCAGTTTTGATTGTGTCATCTGGTCTGAGAAGTCTGCATGTAGCAGATGAAAGCGCTTACCACTGTTATTTAAGAACTACGTGATTTTATTGAAGTGTCTGAGCTTTTTGAGCATTTTTGTGCATTAAATTTGTTTTTTACATCCTATTCGAGTCTGGCATCACTCACAGCCTTCTTTCAGTAGCTTGGACGGAGTTCCGTCCTATTATTCGTTTCTACATTTATATAAAAGTAATCAAACTGTATTAACAAGTTAAAATTAACAAACATTACAGTAAACTTTGCATATATTGCTATATATCATATAACATAAGCAACATTACACAAATTAGTCAACTCCTGCCCCTTTTTTTAAACAAGAAACATCTTTATTAAACTATCACTTACTACATAAGCAATCATACGTTTATATAAATGAAGACAAACCACAGTGACGCAAATCCTAGTTGTAAGCATTTTACATCACAGACCATATTGACACACTCCCAGTTGCAAACATTATACATAACTTATAATCTACCCAATCATTTTCAGTCAAACATTACATAGCTCATTTAAGTCCTTTGTTTAAACCTCATTCCTCCCCGTATGTATTGTTCCCACAATTCCCATTTTTTTCCTATGCAGTTTGCTCATACCTTTTTCTAAAGATCTCATAAGTTTCTCTGCTCTGGCATCAAGGAGTAGAACTTCTTATGAGAAACACCTTTATATTTTAAGTTTTGCATTCGTTTTGTGTAGGTTATAAGCAAAAACTTCTAAGCACATTTCTGCTTGCATATATAACTTCTTTGAATGTGTTAAGCCACATAATTTATTGTTGGGTGATTGTTGTGACTTCTCTCTCTCTAATTCTCTTTACAACTACAATTAATGGAAATATAACAATGGTGCAATTATGTTTCAAAAGTATAGAAACTGAAATACACTATATGAAAATGTGTCTGTTTTAGAAAATTGAAGATAATAGTCACATTTCAGTCAATGTCTTCATTATTCATTTGCTACCTTTCAGTGCACCTTGCATTAAATTCCTCAAAATTGTTTGCTTAACAATGTGAAAGGCTTGTACCAGAAGTGTATTACTTGATAATGTGCCCTTCATTTAGACAAGTGAAAGCATTTTATTTTGGATATTAAATGACCTATGTTTGCTGTTAAGCCTTTTCAGACATGCTGATTTGTCTCTCACAACTACATAGTTACAATTATCACATTCACACAATACTGTATGCCCCTGCAGATGGAATAATTGTGGTAACATTACCAACTGCAGTGTTGAAAATGTTTCTCCTTTATGAATGCTGATGCCTGTTGTGACTAAATTGTTTCTGCTTTATATACACACACACACACACACACACACTCACACCTAAACAAATTGCTATTGCAGTATACTATATATATATATATATATATATATATATATATATATATATATATATATATATGTATATATATATATATATATATATATATATATATATGTGTGTGTGTGTGTGTGTGTGTGTATGAACATGTATTTTACACACTGACACATGGATGTAGGGTATATGTGTTTCTGTCTTTCAAGGGTTTCGTGAGCACTGCTGTTATACACATGGAGAAGGAGTAGAGTTCATTTAACAAGAGGTCTTTACACTGCACACTTTGTCAAATTGTTTTGCTATTAGCAACCACTATCAGATGCTTTGCAGCCATATCAGCATTGTGACTCTGGCATGTCATGTTTGTTGATATGTTCATTTTTACTCTCAAATTACAATCCATGTTGTACATTTAGGCAACAAGAGGTTATAAGTTATTGCTGTCAGTCCTTTTTTGACTAATTTGCTGTAGGGTACCATCGTAGTCTTTAACTGTGTAAGGATGCCCAGTTACATAGCCTTTAACTGTGTGATGATTTCCAGTTACATTTTATTTATTTATTTATTGATTTTACATTTGTTAACTGGGAAATTCCAACTGGACCAGGTCTATTTTCAGCGGAGGCCCAGGGAGAAAAGCTCCAGCACAAAGTTATACAAATACAGTATATCCAGCATAATACACAAAACAGGTTACATCATGTATGCTGAGCATAGTAATATAACAAGAAATGAGTAAAACACTTCAGGTAAAAGAAGATATAGAATATAGGTAAAAGACAATGTCATTTACAGTACATCCAGCGTACTACACAAAACAGGTTTCATTATGTATGCTGAGCATAGTAATATAACATTAATAAAATACTCCAGGTAAAAGAAGATATAGAACATAGGTTAAAAGACAATGTCAGTTATACATTGGTAAGAGAAGAAAATATATCAAGTAAGATTCTACAGTTAAAAGTACCCTTTCAGATGACCAAGCCTAAAGGGGATCAGAGATCTAGCATGTGATCAGAGAGGAGTTTGGGAAGTTAATAGCAGTATGGGTAGGGTTATGTGATACAAGGGCATAACCAGGTACTAAGAAGATTAGATTTGAGGGAATTTTTGAATATGGATATGGAGGGGGCAGTGGACATGGATAGGGGCAGAGGGTCTATATCAGAACACCGAACTTTCAAAATTTTGAGTGCTCTAATATCGAATCCTAGTAATTGAAAATTTAAAACATCGAACATACAGAACAGCCAATTTTTTCCTAGGGAAAAAAATTGCTGTTCCAAAACACATACACACAACACAAGCACACCAAACAAACAGCAATCCACACACATACACCTAAACTCTTACACATAACCTTTCACTAAACTATACATACACCACTAACTATCCACTTACCATAACCCAAACCCTAACCCTAAGGTCCGTCACTATCGCACAGTCACCTCACCCGCACCCTAACCCTAACTCACCTACCCCACCCTAACCCTCACGTCCACACAATCGTCACTTACCTGACCCGCACCCTAACCCTAACTCACCTAACCCACCCTAACCCTCACATCCACACAATCGCACACTTACCTGAACCCAACCCATAACTTTCCACCAGAGTGCTGAAAATACCAAAGCAACAGAAACGGACAACCAAATTCTTTCCCTAGGAAAAATTTGGTTTTCTGTTTCTTCGATATTTTCAGCGTTTGCTGAAAATGGGTCGATAGAACACGTGAAATTTTGAACGTTCGGTGTTCTAATATAGTCCTGGGGAAGAGAGTTCCAGTTTCTGGCAATGGTGTGGGAGTAGAGCACTTTCCCTGCACTATTGTTAGCCTTGGTGATGGAGAGGAAAGATTTTTCACTAGATCTTAGGTACCAGTTTGCAGTATAGTAATGATGTCCAGTTAAATAGTCTTTAACTGTGTAACAATGTTCATAGGTTCATAGGTTCATAGGTTTATACTAGGCTATCTGCCCTAGGGCATTTATAAGCCTAGCCAGAGTATGTTTGGCTTTCGCCACCCATTTTAAATTTAATTTTGCTATGCCCTTTTTCGAGGTTAGTATACTGTGCCTCTGTCTAACAGTGACACAGAAGTGATACCCAGGGTAAACCTACAATCTCCCATCCACTCATCAAGATTCCTCTTGAAGAGAGCCAGTGAGGGACTCTGCCTAACCTGGACTGGGATTTTATTCCAGAGTGAAGGGAGCCTCTGGGTTATGAATCTGTCCCTCCAGCATGTCCTATTTATTTCAGTGCTGAGGTTCATGTCTCTCAAGCACGTAGCTCGATGGGATTTGGATTTTCTGCGGTGCAGCATATCCATTAATTCCGGGTTGGACATGGCTTTATACGTCAGGCACAGATCGCCTCTGAGCAGGCGGTATGCCACTGAGTATAGCTGGAGTTCCTTTAACCGGGCAGCATATGGCATCTGTTTGAGCCCTTTGATCCTCTTGGTGAGGTACTTTTGGGGTCTTTCCAGTTGCTGCAGGTGTCTGGTAAGGTACATCCCAAAAGGGGCATTGTACTCAATTATGGGCCTGATGAGGGATGAGTAAAGAGGCACGATGACCTCCCCTGATCTAGATGTGAATCCCTTCATGATTAGGTGGGCTATATAAAATGTTTTTCTAACCACTTTGGCCAAGTGGTTGTTAAATGAGAGATTGCTATCAACTTGGGTCCCCAGGTCCCTAATTACTTCTTCTGTACTTAATGGATTACCACCTATGTGGTAATTTGTGGGCACTTTGTTTTTGCCAAAGGGGATGACTATACAATTGTTGGCGTTTAGCTTGAGGCCATGGCTCTGGCACCAGTTGTGTGTTTCTATGAGGCCCTTTTGGAGGATGCTTGTGTCGGCTGGAGAATCGATTATGGCACCCAGTTTGCAGTCATTTGCGAACTTGGTCAGCCACAGTCCTTCCGTGTTGGCCTGTACCTCCAAGAAATATATACCGAACAAGAGAGGTCCCAGGACTGAGCCTTGTGGGATGCCACTTGTAACTGGTTTGGAGTCTGACATGGCTCCAGCAATTCTAACCATGTGGGTTCTGTCCTTGAGCTAGTTTGCAACCCATCTAGTGACATAGGGGATTATATTTAAGCTGGTGAGCTTATCTATAATTCCCGAGTGGGGTATTGTATCGAAGGCTTTTGCGAGGTCCAGGTAGGCTGTGTGGACCACCTTCCCCTCGTCAATGGCCTTGGTGACTGTTTCAAAGAAATTGACCAGGTTTAAGAGGCAGGATCTGCCCTTAACAAAGCCGAACTGGGTAGGATCCAGTGTCTGTAGGTCCCCAATATCTTTATTTATGAGGTCCATGATGATTCTTTCCATAGCTTTGCAGACCAGGCTAGTCAGGCTTATGGGGCGATAGTTTCCAGGATCCGTTGAGGCACCACCTTTGTAGAGAGGGACCACTGCTGCTGTATGCCACTCTTTGGGTACATATCCTGTAGTAAAGCTGAGATTGAACAGTAGTTTTATGTTTGGGTTTAGCTCTTCTTGGAGTTCATGTAGGACGCAGCCCGGGACACCGTCTGGTCCCATTGATGCTGTGTTTTTTGCTTTGGAGAGGGCAGCTCTAACCAGAGCATCTGAGATGTCAGGTGGGCAGCACTCTGCTGGGATAGATATTTGCCCTTTTGGTGGGGAGGGAGGGAGAAGTTTGCGCTGAACCTGTCAGCTTGGATGTTGGCAATGTCTGTGGGTTCGGTGTATTTTTTGTCATTTTGGACTAATTCTGAGCATATCTGGGAATTCCCACCCAGATTCCTAACATAACTAAAGAAAGCCTTGTGATTATCCTTAGTGTCCTGTGCAATTTTTCTCTTGAAGCTGACCTTAGACGATTTTATGAGTGCCCGTAGTTTTTTGCTAATACTGATCAGAAATGCCTTCCCTTTTTGGGATTTTGCTCTATCATGTAGTAGCTTCCTCCTTCTATTGTATAGTTTGTTTATGGCTGGGGTCCACCAGACAGGACGTCTGCCTTTGGAGGATTGGGTCTTGGTTTTATTTGGGATTGCATGATCCATGCATTCCTGAAGGTGTTCATAGAATGCGTTTATAAAGGATTCTGCGGTCTGGGCCGTATTTTCCACAAGCCCGGGGGCTTTGAAGGATTCCACCTTGGTTTTGAGGAGTGTGAAATTTGCTTTAGAGAAGTTTTTCACTGTGGTTTTCTGGGCAGGGGGTGGGGTCGGGATGTGAATATCCAGTGAGATTAGTTTATGGTCTGATCTTACCAGTGAGGGATACACTTCTGGTCTGGAGCATAGAGTCCCCGTGTTGGTGATGATCAGGTCCAGTATGTTTTCCCCTCTTGTGGGAGTGGTAACAAGTTGTTCGATAGCATTTGAGTTTATAAATTCTAGCAACCTTTGGGCTAGGGTGTTGGAGCTAGAGTAATGCTCCCAGTCTATGTTTGGGTAGTTGAAGTCGCTCAATATAATGGTGTTTGGAGAGACCGTCATATTTTCCAGTGTTCTCAGGAAGGCCAAGTGGGGTTCCTGGGTTTGGGAGGGTGGTCTGTAGCAGGCTATAAACTGGAAGGCAGTTTTACCCATTGTTAGTTGCACATGGATAGTCTCTGATGCTTCGTGCTGTGCCACCAACCTGGAGGTGTGGGTATCTTTGATGAATATTGATACTCCCCCTCCTTTTGTGGTTCGGTCCAAGTTTTGGGGCTGAAAAGCATGGTATGAGGTATAACCTGGTAGTGCTGTGGTGCTCTCGGGAGCCTTGAACTAGGTTTCTGTTATTGCATAGATATCGATGTTCTCCATGCTAAGGAGAGTTTTGAGTGCGTGCATCTTGAGGTTTAGACTTCTGGCGTTGAGTAGCATTACTCTTAGTTTCTTATCCCTTGTGATACCTATGGAGGTGGGTTTGTCTTTTGAGCCTTGCCTAAAAAAGGCACTATGGGGGTAGCAAGAGCCTTTGCCAATATCTGAAATCCCAGGGGTGACAGGTGCAAGCCATCCCTAGCAAAGTATCATGGCTTGTCGAGCATGTCATCCCAGGCTGACAGGCATTGAATCCCCTTTGAATGACACCAGTACTTAAGCCAATTGTTGAAATTGATCATCTTGTCTTCATATTGTGGCATCATTCTTGATGAGGGTAAGATGCTACTCAAGGTCAGGGTCATACCGGTCTGGGCTACATGCTCAGAGAGCTCCTCTATGTCTCTTTTCATGTAGTCCAGGGAGGTACGTCTCAGGTCATTCACACCAGCATGGACAATGACTGAGTCATATTTGTACTTGCCTTGGAGTGACCTGAGTGCTTGTGTTATGTGGTGGATCCTAGCACCTGACAGGCAGCTCACTGTGACCTTCTCCTTGTTCAGCCTGGTGAGTGGGACGTCAGTGTGCCTGACGATAGAGTCACCTATTACAAGTGTATCAGGTGTGTTGTTTAGCCTTAAGGGCTGTGACTGTTCGGCACACTGGCTTTGTGAGCTATATGTTGCACGTGTTTTGTTGTGGGGTAGCGGTTGCTTGGGTGTCTGCTTTGGAGGTCTCTGCTGCTTAGGCAGATTTTTATTTAGAGCCTCCGAATATGTTTTTGTGTATTTATGTGTTTGGTTTGTTGTTGTGGTAGGTCTATGTGAGACTGGAATTGTAGTGTGGTTTCCTTCTCCTCCTGACTGGTTACGCCAGTACTGAGATGAGAGAGCTTAGCCTCCACTTTGGCTATATGGTTGCATCTCTCACATGTGTTGGAATTTGTTGGGAGGAGGAGAGGGTTGTCTGTGTACATGAGGCAGTTGTAACATTGCCTCAAGATTCCCAGATTCACCAGCAGGACCGGAGAGGAGATTGACAACTGACCTTTGGACATGCTAGAATAGTATTGGGAATTCCTTTATAATTGAAAAAAAGGGCCAATGGGGAACAAGGTACTCAAGGGGAGTTTGTGAGGGTGTAGTGCTTTTAATTTTTTGTGCTGACTTATATAATTGCTTTAGTGAGCAAGTGCCAGGTAACTTAAATGCAATGTGTTACAGGTAACTTAAATGCAAAAACGACAAACAGTAACTTTCTTTCAAGTGAAACAAGGAAATAAGTACAGTAAGCAATGCAGATATCACTAGGGATCCACAGAAGTGCTGAAAAGCCGTTTTTTAGGTGGAATTAGCATTTCAGGGAAATAACAAGCAAACAAACAACAAGCATACAAACAAAGATAGATTCAGCAGGCCTGCATCTAGTCTATGCTACAGCAAACAAGGTGTATCAATTTCAGTAAGAAACAGTTCAAATATGCAAGCACTATAAGCCTTTAACCAGAAATTCCCAGCTCAGAAGGGCAGAGTCCAGCCTCTCCTCCCACAAGAGTGCAGACCACGAACCTTCTTAATGTAAAATAACTAGCCTGAAGCCCAAGCACTTAAACCAGAACTAATACACTTTTAGAATAACAGACACTGAGCCCTCAATCAGCAGTTCCCAACTTAGAAGGATGTAAGCTACCTGTCCTGCCACCACAGTCCAGGCCACAAACCTTCTTAATGTAAAACAACTGGTCTGAAGCCCAAGTGCTTAATCCAAAAGACTTAGAATGATAGCTACACTTTAATCAAGCAACTACCAAGAAGTAATAAATACAGTTGAATACTTTAAAGAATGCCTGGATTAGTGCTCAAGTTATATAAACAAAGCTAGATTCAGCAGGCCTGGATCTAGTCTATGCTACAGCAAACAAGGTGTACCAATTTCAGTAAGAAGCAGTTCAAATATGCAGGCACTAAAAGCCTTTAACAAGAAATTCCCAGCTCAGAAGGGCAGAGTCCAGCCTCTCCTCCCACAAGAGTGCACACCACGAACCCTCTTAATGTAAAATAACTGACCTGAAGCCCAAGTGCTTAAACCAGAATTAATATACTTTTAGAATAATGCACACTGAGCCCTCAATCAGCAGTTCCCAACTTAGAAGGATGTAAGCTACCTGTTCTGCCACTACAGTGCAGACCACAAACCTTCTTAATGTAAAACAACTGGTCTGAAGCCCAAGTGCTTAAACTAAAAGGCTTAGAATGAGTTACACCAAGCAGTAATAAATACAACTGAGTACTTTTAAGATGATGCAAAAGCAAAATAAAGTAGGAAGAAACACAAATACAGTAAAAGCAGATAAAATTTTTTTTTTTGAGTGAGCAAATGAGATGGGCCCAGGAGTTACAGGACAGAAACAAGTGCAAATGCAGGCCTTCAAATCAGAAAGTTGAGAGAGATGGAAGACCACCCAAATGGCCAATAACTACAAATTCTGGGCCAGAACCACTCCTTATGTGGTAGACAGGTTACCTAATGCTTACCACTCCCACTGGTAAGCTAGAAGGCTTTCCTCCAACACAGAAAGGCTTGGGGGGCTCAGAAGCTTACAAACAGTCCTGGATACAGCAAATCTGTATCTGGAACACTAATTACAGAAAAGGTAGGAAACAGGCTTACAATTTTTTTTCCAGAAAAGTAGCAAAAACAGTAGTAAAAACAATTCACATGCAGTGCAAGCTGGCACACCTGAGTGTGTAGCAATATTAGTCCACACACAGTTTGAAAAAATGTAATTAAATTAAAAAGGACTAAAAGCAAGTGCAGAAAGGGTTTATTAGGTAGAATGCGGTAAAGAGATGGGACTGGGGGAGTGTCCTAGATCAAATCTACAGTGGGGCGGGCACTGCAAAAGCCACCAAATTTAAACTACAACTAAGAACAGGGAGGGAAGACAGTTTCAA
Organism: Protopterus annectens; assembly: GCF_019279795.1. Lineage (NCBI taxonomy): Eukaryota > Metazoa > Chordata > Ceratodontiformes > Protopteridae > Protopterus > Protopterus annectens. The sequence goes on from NC_056725.1 coordinate 68,120,368, forward strand.
CAGAGATGTGAGGAATCACAGTGCAAATTATAAAACCAAAAAAATATATACTGATCTCTGTATATTTGCAGAACAGTAAGACAGCAAATATCTAAGCAACAATTTAGCTTGATAATACAAAATAATACAGAAAAATATACTCAGCTATACAATGTCCAGTTACATAGCCTTTAACTGTGTAATGATGTCCAGTTGCATAACCTTTAACTGTGTAATGATGTCCAGTTACATAACCTTTAACTGTATAATGATGTCCAGTTACATATTCTTTAACTGTGTAATGATGTCCAGTGGCATAGTAAGATCTTGGGATTGATATGTAGTGTCCAATCAGAAGTACTGGGGAACATTATTTCAAAGATCAAGCTGGCACCCATGTCAGGAATGGCTTTGGGCCCAAACAGGATACTCACAACATAAACAGGACAGGGAATACTTTATTCAGAGACAATGTTGGGTCATCTAGCACCCTTGACAGCTCCCCAGAGAGGCGCCCCCAAAACCAAAGTACTGAACCAAAAAAAAAAAAAAAAAAAAAAAGAAAGAAAAAACAGGTCTTCTGTAACTGCTCCATTGTTAGCCTCCACCTACATGATTCATAGTCATGTAGGCAATCAGTCTGCAGACCATTACAAGCCTAGAAAACACCATTCAAAATTTCCCTCCAGTCCCAAGGAGGGCACCACAAGACAGACCAGTGGA
>NC_056725.1:68123569-68138569 GCF_019279795.1 Protopterus annectens
GCCAGATATGCTCAATGCCAACCACCAAACAGAGGATGAAGCCAAAAAAAAAAAAAAGGTTATTCATAAATCAGTTTAATTACTTCTCAGCTTTGTGGATTTATACAAGTAAAATGCTTACAGTAAGGATCATATAGATAAAACCTTCCCAGATTTGAACACTGAACCTATGGCATTACAATGAGACAACTGACATGTTGAAAATGTTGCACCACCTTAACACTTAAATAAAAAAAGGAGAAAGTTAGTACTGTACTTCTAAAATGTACATTCATACTGCATATAAGCTTGCTATCAGCATGTTGTTGCTTTTCCTGTTATACTACAAATGTTGCTATCAGCATGTTGTTGCTTTTCCTGTTATACTGCAAATGTGTGTGTGTGATCATTGGAAATGTGAGGATGATAATGAGGTCAGAAACAAATGTATATAACCGAGTTACTGATAACACTTGTGCATGACCTTTGTACAAGGAATGCCTTAAAAGGCTTCTACAATGATATTCTCTGACTGCATATGCTGCTCAGTAACTATAACAGCCTTTACTACCCCCATGATGTGTTGTGTTTGTCTAATATACATTTGTTTTATTTATCACAACAGGGATATGGCTCCAAAATCTAAAAATAAGATGAGGTCATCCTCAGAGAAACTTCTCTTCTTAGATGCTGAGAATGAGGTTATAATAGAGGCCCACCATCTCCATGATGCAGTGTTATACATGTTCTGCTGTCAAGATCTTCTATGACCATGTCTGGTGGCAGGTCATTGATAATGTCAATGTTATTGGTGGCCAGGGCTAGGTATACCATATGGTCCGACATTGGGCCACTGACCTGATTAAAAACACTGTGGAATGAATGGCCATTTTGGGTGGGCCATATGCCAAACCACCACTCAATGAGATGGAGGAGATCTTGTGAACAGTAAGAGATCCTGGCAGGTCAGAAGAGGTTCACATTGCAATGCTGGATATTGGGGCAGAGATAGTGGACAACTAGAGGATTTCTACTAGTAATGTCCCATGTATGTTATTCAAATATATATTAGATCCACCTTTATAGTACCTCAACTAAGACTGTGTCAAGGTGCACCTAGCACCAAGGTACAGAGACCACCTGCAGATGGTATGGACATGCTTTTTTATATTAGTTATATGTAGTACTCTCTGGGATTATAGCATTTGCTTGTGTGGTTGAGCTCTTATGGCCCTTATATAGTTTATGTTTATATTTATGTTATTTTTCTGTTTTTCTTGGTGTAGTCACAGGTGAGGTATTGTCTGTAACCAGCACTGTGGCTTCCACATCTTTTCTTCACAGTATGGACACAGTCATAATGTCTATGCATATCCATGACACAGACCCATCTGAGAGTAGACAGGTTGATAGGTGAGTGGTTGATCAGAGCAGTGTGGTTAGTCCAGTCGCAGAGATGGTGGAATTTTCCCCAAGCCATATTAAGAGTGAAATAACACACAGAGGTGTTGGTGGAAGTGCTTAGAGAAGACATGCTTACCATTCTCCCCCTAAGGTTGGTGTTTCAGTAGCTGCCACCCATTGTATGTGTAAGGCTGTCATGTTGGCAGATGCAAGTTCCACCTGGGTCTCAGAATAGATAGACTACTGCATATCATACATTCTGACATTTCAGACTGCATGAAACATGTGTGTGACTCATACCTTTCAACCTCTTAGAGCAAGAAATCTGGACAAAGCCATAAAGAAAAGTAGGACAAAAGCCCAAAAATAGGGACAATTTTTAAATATTGCTCTTACAAACTTATAAAGTTGATAGAATAACAGATTTTGCATTAGGATTAATTTTCTGAAGGGTATGAAGTCTGAAACTCAAATGTCTGCTGTTATTTTCTAACTTTAATCTTTAATGATTTGCTGCTAATTTGCCAGAAAACCACAAATTTATGAAAAAACAGACCAAAAATATGAGGCAAAAATCTGTGCAGTTGAGAGGTATGTGACTACTTGGACAAGATAAATGACACACTGGACCACACAGAGTGTGTTGAGTTGGGGGTGGGCTGGTACATCATCAGATGTCAGCCAACATGGTCATGGAAGTGCTTGATCCCACTCCCACAGTGGTACTAGTTCCACTGCTATGTCGGTGTTGGACATGTTTACAACCAGAAGTGGTGATTCACATGGATATGGTCATAGACAGCTTGTCCAGCACACATTGTTCATGTTCAGATAACACTCTATCTTCAAGACAGGGTCATTGAAGTCACAGTGCAACTCCTGGCAGAGGTAGGTCACATAGTCAGGGACATCTACAATGACCTTGATTTTCTACTTTGCACAGCTCACACCTGTCCAGGATGCCAGAATGTAATGCTGGCACAAATGCTGTGGCTCTGTGTCTGCAAACCTGAATTATTTGCCGCAATCTTGTTGTCTTTCCAGGGAAGAAACAAACTGTCACAGAAAATACACTTAGCCACATGCAACACCCCAGAACTGTTGCACTTACACCACCTTTTGGCAGCTTAAATTTTGTTAGGATGTATAGGATATAAGAGAGGCCTCCTATCCTCAAACCAATAAGATTTACATATCCCATAAGGAAATGTACCATTTGATTTATCAGAATGAATTTTTTGTAGTGTTCCTTCACTATAATGCACTTTTAAGGTATGTACAAAAGTTAAATCAAAGAAAGTGTAATAGCACTGTAACACCTTTACTGCTGCCACACAGGGAGCAGCTGCTGTTGTAAAGGCAGGCAGCTATTACATTCTTTATTCAGACTGTTAAGCACACGATTCAAACAAAAAAGTCCAAATAAACTCTTTGTCACTTTTCTATCATCTCTTGAGGTGGCTGATTGCTGTGCCAATTATCTAGTTTGAGACTAGAGCTTAGCAGCAGTAATAGGTATTTAAAAAGGCTTGTTAATCACCTTTCTGATGTCAGAAAGATGATTAAAAGCATGGATTTTCCCTAATTTTGGAGTGTAGTTGCAGTACATGATGCATTACAAATTATTATGTGTAACAATCGATAATAATCTTACTTTTGACCCATACATAAACTTAACCATTAAATCACTTAATAGAAAATTTGGTTCACTTTATAGGCTAAAAACCTTCCTTACTCCCTCTGCCAGGACTACTATCGCCAAAACACATCTAATTTCCACTCTTCTATATGCCTCACCTATCTACACTAACCTATCCAAAAATAACCTAAACAAACTGGCCAACTCCTATAATAACATTGCCAGATTTGCAACTGTTTCCCCATTCCGTACACACCATTGCCAAAATCTGAAAAAATTAGGATGGCTGGAACTGCAAAACCAACTTCTCCAACAACTAACCATTACCCATAAGATCCTGTATCATCCTACAAATACACCCATGCTCTCTACCCTTATTAGCTTTTATAAAAATCTAACAACCCTACGCTCAGCAAATAAGTCTCTACTAGCCACCCTTAAATCTAACAACAAATCTGGAGACTGTCTTTTCAATAATACCATTGATAATTCTTGGAACAAGCTTCCTACCAAACTAACATCCCTGGAATCCACACCACTTTTTAAAAAGCAACTAAGAATCCACCTATCTTTACAATGGCTTTGCCCCTGTACTAATCCTGACTAATTTTTTACCTCCTCATTCCACCATCTTCACATGCACAAAATATGCATCCCTTGAATGAAAAAAAAAAATTACACCCTGTCTTGTCTTTTTATATTAAGTTGTGTTTTACTCTCGAATATTGCCTTTTCACATATTAATCCTGTTATAAACATGTCATTGTGTATTCTCTTATGTAATGTATATTCACTTTTATTGGTCTCTATATCAAATAATTTTTTAAAAATATGTATTCTTACGTACTATTTTTGTTTTCAATTTTACAATAATGATGTAGTGGAGCTTTTCTCCACGGGCCTCTACTGAAAATGGACATATATCCAGTTAGACTAGCCCAGTCAACAAATGTAAAATAAATAAAAATAAAAAAATAAATAAATTATTACCTTTAAAAAATAAGGCATAGCATAAATCACACAACATCTAGACCCCAGCATCCCCCAACAAATTTAGTAAGGGCCTTTGCCTTGAACCCGTGGTCTAAAACTGAGCTGTTGGACATGCTACACTTAAATCCCAATCCCTCAGAGACACATGCTCCAGGGATCTAAACCTTGTCATCACAATGAACAAAACATGCTGGAGGGATAGGTTCCTGACCCAGAGGCTCCCCAGATTATGGAACAGACTGCCCATACATGTCAAGCAGAGCGCCTCTTTGGCCCTCTTCAAAAGGAACCTTGATAATCGGATGAGAGATAGGAAATTCACTCTGGGGATCATGTCAGTTGCCCTGCTAGACAGGGGTCCAGGGAAGTAAATACTGTGGGAAGAAATAGCCAGGGAATTGTTATGGCTAGGCATATATAGGCCCTACGGCCAATAGCCTAGTACCAACCTATGAACCTATGAACCTAAAACCATCCCAGTTCAGAGAAGTGTACAGAAAATCACTTTAGCTTGTATGGATGGGGCATGGGACAGTTAGGTCCTTTCTTAAATTTTCCTCAGAATCAAACCTGAGAGGAGTGAATAGAAGATTACTATACTTTATTTAGGGACAATGCACTGTCTAAGAACAGCTAGGTGAATAAATTACTATGAGCATTATTTTTACTTTCCTCACAATCTCTGATATGTATAGAAAGATGCCTGTCTTTTGTAGGTAGAGGTAAGGAGACATAATGTGTATTGACAACTGGGATCAACAAGTTGAAATATGTCACTGTGCTTTGTTTGTTCTAATACTTTTGTCCAAGTCTGACATCAGATGGGTACACAGAAAGTAGTTGTCTTTTTAGGGTGAGGGTGAACAGGCATACTGTGTGCATATGTAACAATAGCAACTTTAAATACATAACTCTAGCTGTTTGTTCCTCTACTGTTGCCCCAATCTAACACCAAGGGGACAAATGTAGAGACAGGCGCTATTCCATGATATGATTTATGCATCTTCCCCAGCACACGTCTTCTCAGTTTATTGGAAACTACTTTTTGGGAACTTTGAACATTAAACCTTTGGGACAACTTATTTCTTCAATGAAAGAAGAAGTTAGACTCACTATCTTGAATATTCTTAAGGATAACATTGTTATAAAAAGTTGGAAAAAAGCTCTATATGCTATCATAGCATCTAGAATCCAATGGCTTATGATGCCCAAGTACCCCTCTCAGACCATTCACTTCATTCTGTTATTTCCTCCACAATTACTACAGTGCAGTCTTGGCCAGCAAGGCTATGTGAAAAGGATGCAGGAAAATGCTGAAGAGTAAAACTGAATTTATTTCTTAAGTCACAGTTTTTGATCAGGTCATCTTTGGATCAAAGGCTTTGGAGAAAAGCCCAAAAATGCCAATTCAATGCATCTGGAACACAAATGGCTTCTTGGGTCTGAGTCCTCCTGTTTAACTTGATTTTCTTTATAGCTGTTACTGCTCCATCTTGGCCAGTTAGGAAATAGTAGAAGAATGCGGGGGAAAGCTGAGGAGGACAACAAAGTATGACAAAACAAGAAAAATGTAATCTGTGTGGTGTGGGGAGACCAGCACAGGCGGAAAGTGGGGGTGGGTTGATGTACTCTGTGTATTTGTAGGGATGTAGGGAACAGTGGACAGTAGGGGAGTTGGGAGTCCTTTGCTTAGGCTTTCATTTCACCAAGGGTCAGCCCTGCTCCCTACTGACTGCTGAAATCCAGTTAGAAATGAGCAATGAATTAGGGCAGCAAATTATTACTGACTGATAATTTGGCTTCACTGCAACAATAGCAAAACATGCGATAAACAACAATGCAAAAATAATGAAGGCTGATTAAAAGCTCAGTACAAATAGCCCTGAATTTGTATTTTTGTCTAACTTCTGCTATCTTAAACTACTGCAGTTTAATAGCAACATAATAATGTGAAACATAAATGTGCTTAAAAATTTACACTGTTTAACATTGTGGGTCACAGCATGCAGGACTTGATAATAGAATAAGAATGCAAAGTGTAAACAAAACATCAAAAATAAACTGGGCAATTACTTTTGAAGCCTTCTTCAAAATAAAACTGAAAACAAATCTTTCAGAAGAAGGTAAGTAGAAATATCAGGTTTCACTTGTGGCATTACAAAGCACATTCTTTTCATTCTTTTAATAGTTTAGTTTCATCCTTATGCAAAAAAGGGGTGCATTAATTTGCTTCATAAAGCAACTTTAATAGAAGAAAGTTTATGGAAAAAAAACAAGTGATGATTCATAATGGACTCCTTTTTTGTGTGGATATACTATGTGTCTCTTTGTTTAGGAGTTTGTCAATAACATGCATTATAATGTTGTATTAAAAAGCTGGTCACTGGTATTCTCTAACCTGCAAGCACAACAATTCTCCCATAAGGCTGGAAACAAAGAAATGTCATGCAGCAAACAACCTTTATTTGCAACTGCTATTATTCAAATCTCCACATACTTGTTTACTGCATAGCATAGGAATCATTTTCACATAAACTATGATGCTTTGTCAAATGTTTGTTTATTGTATATTAACTCAATAACATATACAGGACATAAATGAGAATTTGAGCAAATAGGAGAGGATCAGTTCAGTCCCGCAGTATTGAAAAAGCCAAAGAGTGAAACCGTAGGTTTCCCGTGAGATGTTATTTCATATCACTGTCTGTAAAGTCTTATATTTTTTATGATAAATGGTGGTGCTGGATCATTTTTTGAAGTACTTAAATTTATGATTGCACATTTATGTGATTTCATGCACATCTTTTGAGTTGCTAATGTAAACATGCCGGTCCTATTTTCATTGTTTCAGTGTGTCTTTGAACTGGACTTTTTCTAAATTTGGGGGATATGGCTTTAGCAGATTTTTGGACCCATATGTCTAGTCTTTCAACTGATATGGATGATGTGGGTTGGCTTGCCTATTTTTTTGAAAAAAGAAAACCATCAGATATTTCATCTGAAACAGTACAGAAGGACCAATCCAGAAGTGGTAAGGAGGCACTTACCATTCAAAATGCTTTTGCTGTACTAACTTAAATGAAGAAACTTTGTTCCATGGTTTTTATTTGAAATTTCACAAAGGTTACTATCAACAAAATATTCCCAAGTCACAATGTTGGAGGGGAGATTTTTAAACAGATATGTGTGTGTGTGTGTGTGTGTGTGTGCGCGTGTGTGTGTGTGTGCGCGTGTGTGTGTGTGTGTGTGTGTGTGTGTGTGTGTGTGTGTGTGTGTGTGTGTGTGTGTGTGCGCGCGCGTGCGCGTGTGTATGTATGCATGCGTGCGTCTCTAATATTTGGCAGTTAGAACAGATGATTAAGACTCTGAGCTACTTCCTGTATCCAAGGGTACAGGGTTTGTTTCTTTCCACCTCAATTTGCCTACTGTGTGATTCTCTTCTGAGCAAGTCACTTAATAAGACAGTGCTCCTGGGTCACCACTAAAAAGGGATATTTGAGTCCACCGGGCTTACCTAGTTAACAACTGTATAAGATATTGTTTGTCTGAATAGTGGTAGTGTTACAGAAAGGATAATCCTATCCCTACCCTTGCATGTAATCCTGGACCTTACCTTAGAAAAAACAGCTATCTGTAACACTTCATTTCACAAGTCAGACTGATAGACTAAAACACACAGCAACAAACATGCACAACACTAAAACCTTCACCTTACCTATTGCATGCATTAATGCTAAGCCACCAACAGTCACACAAACATGCTTACCTGTATCTGTATTCTGAATTACCAGTCAGGGGATCTGTCCCTACTCTGATATTGCAGTTGACACTGTTTGCAGTCAGAACTGTTGGTATTTTGAACTGTAGCCATAGTATCACAAAAGCAAATGTAGTTAGAATCATTTTAAGACATTGTTTAAATTGTTTTTCAATAATCACAAAGTTTGAGAGTTGTTTACATCTGTTAGTAAAGACTTCCACATTACAGTTCTGATTGTAGAGAAAGATTTTTCTCCAATGATAAGTTTTAGTCTTGGATGCATAAGTGTGATTGTGGTATGTTGATTATTCCAAAGGGATTAGTCTGTTTCCCTTATTTGGAACATTTTCCTGAGTAGAGAGCAATAGCATTGTGTTAGGATTTTAATGATCAAAGTACTTACCTACTGGATTGTTTAAAATTTTATTTATTGTCTAAAAAGGCAACATTTGTTAGAGTCTCTATTTAATTTGTAATCTTGAGCATATTCCCAGCAAGAAGTAAAACAAAATTTACAAACCAATAATAACAAAATTACCCATTTCAGAGCATTTGAACCATAAAAGGACTCTCAAATTACTGTTGTTGGAGCTAATGTCCTTATATTTCACCAGTGTCCATACTCATCAATTGCAGCCAGTTTGTTAACTGGATATACTTCACATGTTTATGAAAAACTTGGCCACTGAAAAGTATTCCAGTTTTCTTTACACAAATGCACAATAGTCCTGTAAAGACAGCCTAATGTATTTTTAACTGTTAACTCAACAGGGTCAGTCATTTTCATCCACACACAGCCATTATACCAAGAAATTATAGCTGCATTGTTGAACATGTATGCCTCAGATGTCTGTGGTAAAAAAATGAATAACATTAATGGCCAAAGTGACACATTTTCAAGTTTGTTTTGCACAAAGATTCTGAAACCATAGTAATGTATTCCAACTTATTTCTCACAAATGCATACTAGACCTGCAAAGCCAGAAAAAAATAATTGATATAAGTAGATGACAGCAACATAAGGTACTTTCATCCACAGACAGCTCCACCACCCCGCCAGCAGTTACAGCCACTTTGTTGACTATGCACGCATCTCACTATTATGAAAAAAGAAAATGCATTTAGTTTATTGGTAGTTTTAGATAAATACTGTGAAACTGTGTGAAGATTACTAGCATCACACCATAACAACCAGCCACGTGTAGTAGTTTAAAAAGAACAGTATGCATGATAAGGACATAAAAAAATTGTTATCCACTGATAACATATGCTAAGATAATATTAATGTTACATACCTGGCAACATAAAATAGGGTAATGTATGATAATCTCTGCAAAAGTAAAATTCAGTTGAATAATTCTACATTAAAAAGAAAGTACAGTTGTAAAATACACTTACAGTAACAGTAGCTGTTCGAGTGATCACTGCTGTAGTAGCTTTAGCTATACAGATTATATTCTGTTAAGAATATCACAGCCATCCAGCTTCCAAAGCTTTTAGGGCACCTTCAATATGCCTAGCTTCCAAAGCTTTTAGGGCACCTTCAGTATGCCCAAAACATTTGTCAGCTTGAGCTGAACTGACCAAGAAGTCAGGTTGGGGTACCCAGCCTTTCTGTGCTTTTATGCCAACAGAGAAAGGGATGATAAAAGACCTGTCAAAGACAATGCTAGGAAATAACATAAAAGACCATACCCTGGCATAAAAGACATACACAAATTAGTGGGATGGAGGGAGGGAGCAGCTAATGAAGGAGTGATCATGGAAACATCTACTGTTATTGTAAGTTTGCTTACACAGTTGTACTATGTTCAACATTTGATTACTGCTGCAATAGCCTTAGCTATATAGATATACTACCATAGCTAGAATGACTGGGTGGAGGAAGGACGAGGGTCCAGGAGCCACTGGAGAATGGTCTTAGCAAATCCTGTCCTAGACTTGGAGAAGGAATCTAGTTTATAGTGCTTTGTAAACAGAGGACCTAGCGTCTGCTTCTAGAACACTTCTAGAATCCAATCCTTTCCAATCAACCACAGATGAAGCCAAGGCCTTGGTAGAATGAGCCTTGACCCTGCCTGGAATAGTTTTGGTGTATTAAGTATCACAAAGTGTAATAGCATGAGAAAATCATTTAGAAATAGTCTGCTTTGACACAGGTTTTCCTTTTGTCTTACCTTCACAAGAAATTGTCAACTGATCAGGAGTTCAGGAAGATTTATTTCTGTCAAGATAGTACCTGAATTATCGGCTCCCTATTACACTGTCACAGATGCAGGTTGTCGAATGCATCTTTGTCGAACTGAAAAGCACGAAAAGGCAAAATAGCGAAGCGGCTTTTCAGCTAATTTTTTCCCTGGGAAAGAATTCATTTGGCCACTTTTGCTACATTGCCTTTTCGGCACTGTAGTGTGATCTCGGAGTTGGTATATTTAAGTAGGAGGGTGTGGGAGGCAAAGCTCCCCACATTATATAATATTTTACAGTTTTTTTTTTCTCAGAACAGTGATTTTTTTTTTTCTCTTGGAAAAAAATCTCTGTTCTGAGGTTTTGACGTTACATGGGGTCAATTATGTGTCATTCACTCTTCTGAGCATGCAATATCATAATATAGACCCGAATTATCTGTGGACATCCAGGTAAGGGGTTTCTTTTGTCCCTCATTTTTAGGGTCTGGAAAGAAGACATGGAGATGGATAACTTAGCTTAAGATACACTTAGATACCCCTTTAGGCGTAAATGAAGGAAAAGTTTGTAAAGAAGCCTCATGTGGAAAATAAGATAAGGTTAACCCACCATAAGAAAGCGCAACACATGCACTCTTCTTTTAGAGGTCAGAGCAATCAGTAACACTGTTTTCCATGTTAAGAACCTCAAGTCAAACCTAATGATCTGGCTCAAATGGAACAAGAGTTATTTATTTATTATTTATTTTATTTTACATTTGATAACCGGGTTAGTTCAACTGAGTGTTTGGCTCCTTTTCAGTGGAGACCCAGGGAGAAAAGCTCCTCAGTAAGTTTACAAATTTAACAACAAACAGTTAACAAAATATTATTTACAAACAAACAGTTAACAAAATATCATTTACAATCATCTGCAAAATACATAAGGGTACAATGTCATAGAAGGAATAATGCCTTCATAATTCCTGTTAGGTTATATACAGCATGCATACAAAAGATAGCATAGAGATAGCGTGGTTAAAACCAGTGAGACAGATAGGTTAAAGTTTATTATGATGGACAGGTGAGGAGAGGAAAATTGAGGGAGGGTATATCTGAAAAGAATAGAAGGGAAGGACATAGTGGGAGAACAGTGAAATAAATATGTGAGGACTGGTGTAGGGAGCGGTATTTGAAGCTGGGGTAGGGTAGTTTCAGGGGGGATGACTACAGTGGCAGGATCATTTTTGTGTTAGGTATTTTCGAGTGGCTAGCTTGAAATGCTTGGTATGGTCAAGGGACCTAATTTCTTGGGGTAGTTGGTTCCAAGATGCAGCAGGGTTATAATTAGAGAGTAAACATCCTCTTTTGGTTTTGGGTTTATAAATATGTAAGAAGTTTTGGTCTGAGCTATGCAGTGTCCTGGTTGGAGAATATTTAGATATAATAGATAAAAGGCTAGGGCAGAAAGAGGGCAGATAGAGGATGGAGTGGATAATTTGTAATTGATGTAGTAGGAGCAGATGGAGGGATTCGAGCCAGTCCAGTTACTTAAGAGATAAGCAATGGTAAGACTTGTAGGTTTGGTTTGCTGCAAATCTGGCCACCTTATTATAGGCAGTTTCAAGTTTTGCAATGAGTGTGGTATTAAGGATTGTGAATAAGTGATAACTATATAGAAGGGTGGGAAGAAGAAATGCATGTGAGAGAGTTATTCTGGCTGTGTTGGTTAAATATCTCTTATTGCGGTAAAGGAGTCCATGTTTCTGGTGAGCCTTCTTAATAGAATTAGTAACATGGAGATCAAATTTAAGCTGATCATCATTTATGACTCCCAGCAGTTTAGTGCTGGGTTCACCAGTAATGATGGTGTTATTGCTTGATAGTATGGAAAATGTGGTTTTGAGATTGGTGAGGTTCTTGGGGAGGAAGAATAGGAGCTTGGTTTTCTTAGGATTGAGAATTAATTTGTTATCGCAAAGCCATATCTCTATGGTGTTGAAAGATGCTGGGGTAGTAGAGTGGAGGTCTGATGGATTGTCTGCAATGGTGATGACAGTAGAGTCATCTGCATATTGTACAAGTGTTGAGTGGGGACAAGCGGTGTAAAGTAGATTAGTGAAAATATTAAAGAGCAGTGGCCCAAATATGGATCCCTGCGGGACTCCCATTGGCACGTTGAGGGGGGAAAGTGCAGAATGCCATTTAACAGCCTGCTGGCAGTTAGAGAGATAGCTGGAAAACCAGGAAATAGTGGGAGGAGAGAATTTTAAGTAGGAGAGTTTGTCTAAGAGAAGGGGATGGAAGACAGTGTCAAAGACTTTGGAGAGGTCCAGGAACAGGCATGAGACAAGTTTATTGTTGTCATGGGCCAGAGATACAGTATTGATGAAGGATATAAGTGCAGTTGTAGTATTATGTTTAGGACGGAATCCATGTTGAGTGTGTGTGAGAAGGTTTTCTTGTAGAAGGTACTGCATTATCTGCTTGCAAATGCATTTCTCTAGAAATTTAGAGAGGGGAGAGAGTATAGCAATTGGTCTGAAGTTTGATATATCAGAGGAATTACCGCCTTTGTGAATGGGTAACATAAAGAATTTTTTCCATATTGTTTCTCTAATACAATATTAAGATCCCAGAGGGGCGCCATCTGTTTTCTAGGAGGTTTCATATCCAACAACCCCTTTCAAATACATTTTGATAGAAGTCTGGATTAAAACAGGGGTGTCTATAACAAGACTCGCTGCAATAGCTGAAAAATGAACCCTGACTAAGAAGTAAGACAGGCCCAAGGATAGTAACTCATATAAATAATTTAGTACCAGGTAAACACTAGGCTGAATGGATGCTGATTCTTTTCTTGGCACCAACTAGAAAACTTTTTCCATTTACTTATATACAATTTTCTAGTATTAGGTTTGCTTGCCTACTTTAATATCTGTTATACATCTTCAGAAAAAGGTGCCTAAAAGGTATTAAGAATCTATAAACCAGTTGTATTTGTTTGGGAGTTAGGATGTATCAAAACACCCCTGATGCAGTTTATGAGGAGGTTTGTACTAATTACCCCTGGCCATTTCCTAAAGAAGGGAGAACCACTGTTGCTTGGGCTAGAAGGGAGTCATTCTGCATCTTCAAAATTACCCTGAATATTAGTAGAAAGGGTAGAAAAGCATACAGGAACATTCCTGTTCATGAAAAATAAAAAAAAAAATCTGTCTTCTAGGTCTTCTTATAAGGAGTGCTGGAGCAGAATTTAACCATCACATTGCTGTGAGTGGAAGAAAAAAGTCCTGTTTAAGGTGTCCGCACAGATGTATCCATTTCTGAAAGATCCCCTGATCCAATTTACATTTGTTAGGGTCTGTCCTGGTCCTGCTCAGCTTATCTGCCACACAGTTTTGCTCTGGTGGTATATAAGATGCCTGTAAAGTGAGGGAAGGCCGAAGGAGGCAACAGTCCGGGAGCAAAGGCCCAGGACAGTGATCAAGATTTCCCCCAGCATGTTTTTTTCTAAGTACCAAAATGGCAGTACAGAGAAGTGCTTTAGCTGTCCACTTATTTTTGTTCCTCACTCAAAGAGGTGGAGGGGTGGACAGATATATCTGTAAGGAAGCCAATGGACCAACAGGCATCCCACAGTCAGTGAAATTCATTTTTTTGCTCTTCCCTTAAAGATCTAAGGGGGTGGGGCAGTACTTGGACTTGCACCAGGCACTAGATTAGCCAGCTACAGCTCTGATGTAAGTCATTTAAGCTGGACTGGGTTTGATAAAATAATGAATATTAGACAAAAGATTTCCATAATCAGTAGGCAGACCTTCTTAAAAATACCACCCAGTGAACCTGTAAATGTGGGTATAACATCAGAAAATACTTTACTCCATACTTAGCAATGCGAAAAAAATGCATTTTCAGGTTGCAGGTTTTGTCTTAATGCACCTTCATGCAGGATGAAATTCCCCCATGTCCTTAATTACAATAAGTTTTAAGACTGCTGCATCTCAGACATGGTTTACCTCCATTAGGTTGCAAATAAAATATGTGACTGGTCAAATATCTGACTCAAAATGTCAGAAACTGCACTTTCGACTGCTGAAAACAGAGAAAGTGCTACACAATGAATCCCACAATCTGGAAATGTCAAATGTGTTCAAAACACCTGACGTTTCTGGATGTCTCAAAACACTGATATGCAGGGGGGGCAAGCCCCTCTATGCCCCCACACCCCCCTACTAATTTAATATACTAACTCCGAGATCGCACTACAGTGAAGGAAAGGATACATGTCCTGATCCCCACTGTAGTGCTATCTGCACTCGGAATGCCAAATTCACATGAGCGAATGCACACTGGTATTCACTCATTTGAATTCACACTTAAGTGTTTCAAAATATACAAATCTTGCCAATGTGCTTTCACACTTTAGGGCATCATACAACAGACTTGCAATGTTATGGAGACAAAACCTCAGACACAGGGGTAGAGAAGACCTGTAGTAACAATGGTTTGCACAGTGCTGTAATGGAGTGTGTGACTCATGAGTCTAGACTTCCGAAAGCCATTTAATTGGCTACATATACAATCTATATGGTGCTAAGAATAGTGACAATGATTTTAACAGTTTTCACAATCAAATTCTGTACTTCAGCAGAGTATTAGATAGGGACATCTCAGAATGCAAGAACTGACAAGTGGCATCCCACAGGAGCTTCTCCTTGACCTAGTACTATTCAGCATGTCTTCTTCTAATCTTACACAGGAAATTAAAAACTGAATCAGTATCTTTGTGGATAACACCAATACTGGGTAACTGCTGACAAGTACAAGAAAAAGCCTGAAGAAGGACTAAGGAAAATAGAGGCATTTGTTTAAGAGGTGTCAGGTTCATTTCAGGTCATCCAAGGCAGTGGTGTTGCACCTAGGAAATGATAATGCAATGAAAAAAAAAACATTTGTATGGGTCCAGTTTATTATTACAGAAAACTTGTACCATCAAGCTCAATATGAGAGGGCAGCAGCAAAAGCAATAGAAATACAATGGTGTATCTGTGAGATGG